>NC_054878.1:49149716-49151401 GCF_018320785.1 Cheilinus undulatus | reverse complement strand
AGATGAGGGTTTAGTGATGAATTAGACGATATGGACAAAAGTATTTGGTCGACTGACCTTACACCTACAAGACTGAAATTATACTGTATTCAGATCCATGTACTTTAATATGGAGTTATCAGCTCTAACAGCCTCCTGTCTTCTCTGAAGGCTTTAACAACAGCCTGGAGTGTTTCTGAGGGAATGTGTGTCCATTCATCCTGTGGAGCATTTATCAGGTCAGGCTCTGATGTTGGACCAGGAGGCCTGGACCACAAGCTCTATTCCAGTCCATCCCAAAGGTGCTGGATGGGGTTGAGGTCAGGCCTCTAGTCTTTCTAGTCCTTCTTTGGTCTCTGGGCCACAGTCCTGCTGGAATAGAAAAGGGCTTTCCCCAAACTGTTGGAAGCATAGCATTGTCCAGACCCTGAAAACCAGCCCCAGACCATTATCCCTCCTCCACCAAACTTCACAGTCAGACAGGTAACGTTCTCCCAGCATCCTCCAGACCCAGACTCACCCGGAGGACCGTGACCGGTCACTCCACAGACCACGTTGCCACTGCTGTGTTTTACTCCACTCTATCTGACACTTGGCATTGGATTTGGTGATGTGAGGCTTGCATGCAGCTGTTGCCATGGAAACCCATCCATGAAGCTCTGGCCGCACAGTTTTAGTGTTTACATTAATGTAATAAACGCTTCCACTTTCTAATAATATCACTGACAGCTGACTTTGGAATAAAATCTCACCATCTGTCTTCTGTCAAAGGCGTCATCATCACAGAATCACGCTGAAGTCTGTGTGCTCTTCAGACCGACTCGTTTAGGATCACAGATGTTTGAGACTGCATGGCTAGGTGCTTGATTTTATACAGCTGTGGCCCAAATCTGTTTCAAACACTTGCATTCAGTCAGTAACAGGTGTGGCCAAATACTTTTGTCCATAAAGTGCATGACTGGCATCCTTCAGAAAGAGTTGGTCTTCTACTTCCAGATGAAGAAGAAGGAAAAGGGAGAAAAGGTTGCATGAAGAGAAGTACAGGCTGAGGAGGAGGAGGGTTGCTTACCGTTGGTGTTGGCATTAGTAGCATGGATGGTGTTAGTGGAGTCAGTGGATGAAGCTGCAGGAGAGGAAGCTGGCAGTTGGGATGAAGGGGGAGGGAGAGAGAAGATGCAACGGATGATGAATGATTGTTTCTAAGTTCATCATAAAGAATGCAAAGGACTCTGGAATCCAAACAAACTAATAACCTTTGAGACTAAATAACAAACACAGGTGAAGCTAACAGTTATGCAGGTGTGACCATTACTCAGGGGCCCTCACAGCAAAGCTGGACAGGGAAAATCCCAGAAAGCACAATCAGAGGCTAACACTGACAAAGCCTCCTACTAGTGGACAATCTTTGCAATTCACAACTAGAAGACTGACCATCAATCACAGCAACACTTAAAACTGGGGGCAGCAGGGGCTCAGAAGGTCGATGTGTCCTTGGCAATGTCACTCCACTCCACTGCTCCCACTGCTGCATTGGTGGAGTGTAAATGTGTATGACTGGGGTTAGCCAATGCTGATGTTCCATTCTCTATCAGTGTGGGTAGGTTACCCTTACAAGTTCAGGTCCATTTATAATTTACCAAACTGAATCAGAAATACTTTATTAATCAGGAGCATATGCCGGTTCCACACTTTGCCCCATCAGCCCC
>NC_054878.1:49137216-49147216 GCF_018320785.1 Cheilinus undulatus | reverse complement strand
TCCATCAATCCATCCATCCATCCGTGCATCCACGCAACCACCCATCCATCCATCCATCCATCCATCCATCCATCCATCCATCCATCCTTCCGTCCATCCTTCCATCCATCCATCCTTCCATACTTCGATCCATCCATCCATCCATCCATCCATCCATCCATCCACCCATCCATTCATCCATCCATCCATCCATCCATCCATCCATCCATCATCCATCCATCCATCCATCTACCCATCCATCCATCCATCCATCCTTCCATACTTCCATCCATCCATCCATCCATCCACCCACCCATCCATCATCCATCCATGCATCCTTCCATCACTCCATCCATCGATACATCCTTCCATCCACCCATGCATCCAACCATCCATCCATCCATCCATCCATCCACCCATCCATCCATCCATGCATTCTTCCATCCATCCATCCATCCATCCATCCATCCATCCATGCATCCAACCATCCATCCATCCATCCACCCATCCATCCATCCATCCATCCATCCATCCATCCTTCCATACTTCCATCCATCCATCCATCCATCCAGCAATCCATCATCCATCAAAAGATCCATACATACATCCTTACAACCATACATCCATCATCCAACCATACATCCATCCCTCCATACTTCCATCCATCCATCCATCCATGCATCCATCCATCCATCCATCCACCCATCTATCCAACCATCCACCCATCCATCCATCCATCCATCCATCCATCCATCCATCCAACGATCCATCCATCCATCCTTCCATCAATCCATCCATCCTTCCATCCATCCATCCATCCATCCATCCATCCATCATTAATTTAAATATTTTTTTCCCCTCCAGCTCAGCTCTCATCGCTGAGGGTAAACTTCTGCAGTGCTGCATCGATCCTCCTGTCTTACTCATGAAGAAAGTATTGGTAAAGTCTGCTTGCTGAAGCAGTTAACTGTCAGGAGAAGGGTCAATGTCCGGGGTCATGGCTCTCTGCTGGAAAATGGTGGATTGGAGAGATGGAGAGAGTCTTTACCTTGAGAGGAGGAGATCCAGTATTTGGGGTCTTAAATGATGTGCTTTCCAGTGTTAATAGGTCTGACTGTGCAGCTGAGCAGCCCTCTGGAGGTTTTTCTCTAAAAACACTCCAGGGTTCCTTCACATATGTTCCTCTCAGGGTCATTCAAGGAAAATATCACCAACACATCATAGTAGAGATGACTGTCCTTCAGTTTACAGAGCGAGCTTATGGCAGGATCCAACAACCTCTGTGACCCTGGTTCTCCTCTACAGACCCGCAAACATCTGAAGAGGCACCGAGCTAGAAGAGAGGATTTCAACATCTGCTTTTCTTTTAATCATTTCCTCTTTTCAACAAACTTGACTGAGATTCTTGTCCTTGTTTGACTTCTCTTTCATTTTCTTCTCAATCCAACTACATTTCCTCCACAGTCCAAACTCATAAAACACAAACTCTGATAGACCGCAGCTTTGAAAGAGAACGCCTCGACACAGAAGAACTTCCTTTTCTTTTCATACCCTGGCATTTCCAAGCCATTTTCTATTAGCTCATAAAAGTCTGACAAAAATGATAAACTCATAGGTTTCTAAATCTGGTCCAACAATCCAGGGTCCATTTTAACTTTAGTCTGTCCCTTAATAACCAGAATCCCAGTATCCCAGTATCCCTGTGCTGTGCAGCTGAATGGGAAGCAAATGGATCCGAAGCAGCCATGCTTTTAAATCCAGCTGGTTTCATCCACAGTATCCATGTCAGGGAATCCAGTCTTTAAGAACGGCCTGAAGCAGGTACGACTCTCTTTAACTGGCACAACATTTGAAGGACTGTGGATGTGTTGAAAGGTAACAACAGTTCAGGATAAACATTTAACTAAATATAGAACCGACAACAGACGGATGGTAAGAAGAAAACTGGCTGAAGGAAAGGTTTCTGCTCATCAAAAATTCCCAGATGATCAAAAGATGTCAAGACATCCTGGTTAAAGATTCAAAAGAACTGTGAGATTTAAACGGCTGCGTCTGGCATCAAACGGTCTAGATTTGGTTCAAAGGAGTCTGTCTGACAGCTACACTGGCTGTCTGAGAGCTACATTAGCCTTCTGAGAGCTACGCCAGCTGTCTGAGAGCTACATCAACTGTCTAAATGCTACATCAGCTGTCTGAGAGCTACATCAACCTTCTAAAAGCTACATCAGCTGTCTGAGAGCTAAATCAGCCGTCTGCGAGCTACACCAGCCTTCAAAGAGCTACATCAGCTGTCTGAGAGCCACATAAGCCTTTAAAAAACTAAATCACCTGTCTGAGAGCTACCTCAGCCTTTTGAGAGCTACATCAGCTGTTTGAGAGCTACATCAGCCATTTGAGAGCTACATCAGATGTCTAAAAACTACATCAGTCTTTTAAGAGCTACACCAGCTGTCTGAGAGTTACATTAACCTTTGAAGAGCTATGTCACGCATCTGAGAGCAACGTTAGCTGTCTGAGAGCTACATCAACTGCCTGAAAGCTACATCAGCTGTATGAGAGCTACATCAGCTGTATGAGAGCTACATCAGTCTTCTGAGAGCTACATAGGCCTTTTGAGAGCTACATCAGCTGTCTGAGAATTACATCAACTGTCTAAAAATTACATCAGCTGTATGAGAGCTACATCAGCTGTTTGAGAGCTACATCAGCCATTTGAGAGCTACATCAGATGTCTAAAAACTACATCAGCCTTTTAAGAGCTACACCAGCTGTCTGAGAGTTACATTAACCTTCGAAGAGCTATGTCACGCATCTGAGAGCAACGTTAGCTGTCTGAGAGCTACATCGACTGTATGAGAGCTACATCAGTCTTCTGAGAGCTACATAGGCCTTTTGAGAGCTACATCAGCTGTCTGAGAATTACATCAACTGTCTAAAAACTACATCAGCTGAGAGCTACATCAGCAGTATGAGAGCTACATCAGTCTTCTAAGAGCTACAGAAGCCTTTTAAGGGCTACATCAGTTGTCTGAGAGCTACATCATCTGTTTGAGAGCTACATCAGCTATCTGAGAGCTACATCAGCCATCTGAGAGCTACATCAGCTGTCTGAGTGCTACATCGGCTGTCTGAGAGCTACATCAGATGTCTGAGAGCTACATCAGCTCTCTGAGAGCTACATCAGCTGTCTGAGAGCTACATCAGCTGTCTGAAAGCTACATCAGGTGTCTGAGAGCTACATCGGCTGTCTGAAAGCTACATCAGGTGTCTGAGAGCTACATCGGCTGTCTGAGAGCTACATCGGCTGTCTGAGAACTCCATCAGCTGTCTGAGAGCTACATCAGCTGTCTGAGTGCTACATCGGTTGTCTGAGAGCTACATCGGCTGTCTGAGAGCTACATCAACCTTCTAAAAGCTACATCAGCTGTCTGAGAGCTAAATCAGCCGTCTGCGAGCTACACCAGCCTTCAAAGAGCTACATCAGCTGTCTGAGAGCCACATAAGCCTTTAAAAAACTAAATCACCTGTCTGAGAGCTACATCAGCCTTTTTAGAGCTACATCAGCTGTTTGAGAGCTACATCAGCCATTTGAGAGCTACATCAGATGTCTAAAAACTACATCAGCCTTTTAAGAGCTACACCAGCTGTCTGAGAGTTACATTAACCTTCGAAGAGCTATGTCACGCATCTGAGAGCAACGTTAGCTGTCTGAGAGCTACATCGACTGTATGAGAGCTACATCAGTCTTCTGAGAGCTACATAGGCCTTTTGAGAGCTACATCAGCTGTCTGAGAATTACATCAACTGTCTAAAAACTACATCAGCTGTATGAGAGCTACATCAGCAGTATGAGAGCTACATCAGTCTTCTAAGAGCTACAGAAGCCTTTTAAGGGCTACATCAGTTGTCTGAGAGCTACATCATCTGTTTGAGAGCTACATCAGCTATCTGAGAGCTACATCAGCCATCTGAGAGCTACATCAGCTGTCTGAGTGCTACATCGGCTGTCTGAGAGCTACATCAGATGTCTGAGAGCTACATCAGCTCTCTGAGAGCTACATCAGCTGTCTGAGAGCTACATCAGCTGTCTGAAAGCTACATCAGGTGTCTGAGAGCTACATCGGCTGTCTGAAAGCTACATCAGGTGTCTGAGAGCTACATCGGCTGTCTGAGAGCTACATCGGCTGTCTGAGAACTCCATCAGCTGTCTGAGAGCTACATCAGCTGTCTGAGTGCTACATCGGTTGTCTGAGAGCTACATCGGCTGTCTGAGAGCTACATCAACCTTCTAAAAGCTCCATCAGCTGTCTGAGAGCTAAATCAGCCGTCTGCGAGCTACACCAGCCTTCAAAGAGCTACATCAGCTGTCTGAGAGCCACATAAGCCTTTAAAAAACTAAATCACCTGTCTGAGAGCTACATCAGCCTTTTAAGAGCTACATCAGCTGTTTGAGAGCTACATCAGCCATTTGAGAGCTACATCAGATGTCTAAAAAACTACATCAGCCTTTTAAGAGCTACACCAGCTGTCTGAGAGTTACATTAACCTTCGAAGAGCTATGTCACGCATCTGAGAGCAACGTTAGCTGTCTGAGAGCTACATCGACTGTCTGAGAGCTACATCGGCTGTCTGAAAGCTACATCAGGTGTCTGAGAGCTACATCAGTTGTCTGAGAGCTACGTCGGCTGTCTTAGAGTTACATCGGCTGTCTGAGAGCTACATCAGCTGTCTGAGAACTACACTGGCTGTCTGAGAGCTACATCAGCTGTCTGAGAGCTACGTCGGCTGTCTTAGAGCTACATCGGCTGTCTGAGAGCTACATCAGCTGTCTGAGAACTACACTGGCTGTCTGAGAGCTACATCAGCTGTCTGAGAGCTACGTCGGCTGTCTTAGAGCTACATCGGCTGTCTGAGAGCTACACCAGCTGTCTGAGAACTACACTGGCTGTCTGAGAGCTACATCAGCTGTCTGAGAGCTACATCAGCTGTCTGAGAGCTACATCGACTGTCTGAGAGCTACATCAGTTGTCTGAGAGCTACATTGGCTGTCTGAAAGCTACATCAGGTGTCTGAGAGCTACATCAGTTGTCTGAGAGCTACGTCGGCTGTCTGAGAGCTACATCAGCTGTCTGAGTGCTACATCGGTTGTCTGAGAGCTACATCGGCTGTCTGAGAGCTACATCGGCTGTCTGAGAGCTACATCGGATGTCTGAGAACTACATCAGCTGTCTGAGTGCTACATCGGTTGTCTGAGAGCTACATCAGCTGTCTGAGAGCTACATCGGCTGTCTGAGAGCTACATCGGATGTCTGAGAACTACATCAGCTGTATGAGTGCTACATCAGCTGTCTGAGAGCTACATCGGCTGTCTGACAACTACATCATCTTTCTGATTTCTACATCAGCTGTCTGAGAGCTACATCGACTGTCTGAGAGCTACTTCAGTTGTCTGAGAGCTACATCGGCTGTCTGAAAGCTACATCAGGTGTCTGAGAGCTACATCAGTTGTCTGAGAGCTACGTCGGCTGTCTTAGAGTTACATCGGCTGTCTGAGAGCTACATCAGCTGTCTGAGAACTACACTGGCTGTCTGAGAGCTACATCAGCTGTCTGAGAGCTACGTCGGCTGTCTTAGAGCTACATCGGCTGTCTGAGAGCTACATCAGCTGTCTGAGAACTACACTGGCTGTCTGAGAGCTACATCATCATGAAGCTGCAGAGACAGAATTATCATGCAGGTGTGTTTATTATTCCTACCTGGGCAGCCCAGTCCAGGGGAGTCACAGCTGGTGGTGAGGGGGGTGCTGCTGGGCGGGGACACACCTTAGGGGAGGGGAGGGAGATTAAGAAGAAAAACAGTTAAATCAGTCAGAATTAGGGGCGTGTGAGTAGGAAAGGTATTGTGTTCATTCCTGATTCTATTCTGATCACAAAGATACGAAGTTCCTGAGACCAAAAACTCCTGAGACCACAACAACATTTCATAAACTCACACATTAATGTCCTTATTAAACTGAAGTCTGCACACCCACAAGAACACATGAAGAGCCACTGAATGAAAGATGAACCATAGGTTTGATGGGGTCAGATTTGTAGTCTCACGGTTTTGTTTGCTTTGATTCAGTCTGAGTCAGTTTTTAAATGATTTCCTTTATTCAGGGGAAAAAAACATCGAAACAGCCATTCCCCAAATCTAACGATTGGAGGGTTTTCCAGCATGAACGGCCTGTTGAAGGTCCCGCCACCCCCTGCCATCTCAGTCAGATCTAAGTCCAGATGTTGACTAGACCGCTCCAGAACCTTCATTAGTCTTTAGTCCATTCAGAGGTTGACTTGCTGGTGTGTTTGGGATCATGGTCCTGCTCCATAACCCAAGTGGTCTTGAGCTTGAGGTCATGAACTGATGGTCGGACATTCTCCTTCAGGATTTTCTGCTAGAGAGCAGAATCCATGGTTCTAGTGGTCCAGGTCCTGGTCCAGACCATCACACTACCACCACCATGTCTGACTGTTGGTCTGATGTTCTTCTGATCACATGTTAGTCTTACTTCGGACGGAGTGGGACACACACCTTCCAGGAAATTCCTCTTTTGTCTGGTCAGACCTCAGAATATTTCCCAGAAGTCTTGGGGATCATCAGGATGTTTTTAGTCAAATGTGAGGCGAGCCTTTGTGTTCTTTTTTTTTAGCAGTGGTTCTGGTCTTGGAACTCTCCCATGATGCCATTGTTGCCCAGTCTCTTCCTGATTGGTGAATCATGACCTCTGACCTTAACTGAGTCAGTGAGGCCTGCAGGTCTTTAGATGTGGTTCTGGGTTCTTCTGGGACCTCCTGGATGAGTTGTCCATGCTTCTTGGAGTCATGTTGGTAGGCCGGCCTCTCCTCGGAAGGTTCACCTCTGTTCACAGTTTTCCCCATTTGTGGGTAATGACTCTCAGAGTCTCAGAGCCTTAGAAATGTCGCTGTAACCCTTTCAAACTGATAGATGTCAGAGACTTTGTTCTCATCTGTTCTTCTCTAGATGGTTCCATGATGTGTTGGAGATCTTCTAGTCTACTTCACTGTCAGACTGGTTCTGGTTAAGGGTTCTGGATCCAGCAGGTCTGGCAGGGATCAGGTCTGAGTGTGGATAGTAAAGCTGAACTCAGCTGTGGTTAATTTCAGTTAATTCATGAGTTAATTCAGGGGCAGTGACTGTTTCAGACAGGGTCAGGTAGGTTTGTGTTTTTTTCTTAATAAATTGAAACATTATTTAAAAATAGACTGTGTGTTTACTCCGGTGTCCAGCTATTCATTGGTTACCCATATTATAAATGAATTCTGAGTCATGCCTGCTTCAGAGTTTCCCAGCATGCATTGGAAATAACCATCCAGAGTGTAGAAATCTGAACATCTTCATGTTCAAATGTTTTCTGAAAACTTTCTCACAGATTTCCAATCAATCAGACTCCGTGGGTTGTGGTGGCTCTCTGATTGGCCGCCTGTTCAGATCAAATTCCGATGTTTTATTTCAGGGACAGCCTGTCTGACCGACCGTGCGCCTACAGCGGCCAAATTCAAGCACTCCTCCACTTCTCAGGCCCTCTGAAATGTAATGGCTGGCCCAGCTCCGGCCCACACATACTGAATATTCAGCGGCCTTCGGAGGGAGTGGGAGGGAGAGCAGTGAAAGAAGAGACTTTGTTCAGCCACACAGACACTCTGTAAGAGAAGGAATGTGTCTGACAGAATGTCAGCCAATCATGGCAGCCATCAGCCCAGAGAAGAAGCAGGAATTCAGTAATGGTGGACGGCCTGAGGATCAAAAGAGGAGAGACCGACCCAGGATTGTGTCGAGTCATACTCCACATTTTACCATCTCTTCTCCTTTGTCCTTTTTTTTAAGCTTTTCTCCTTTAAACCTCCCTCTCTGTCTTTAACTACCCGCCTCCTCAGCTCAGACACATTTCTGACTTTTACCCATACAGCTACATCTTTAGTGACCCCATCCCAGCACATCAGAGCCACTCTGACAAGGTACAAAAACTACTCAGGAAAATAAATCAACATGTTTCAGATGAGAAAGCTGCCAATTTACAAAAAAAACAAACTTAGACTTTTTAAATTTAAGAAATTGAAAATTAACAAGAACAAAACATTTCTAAGGTTGAGATTTTAAAGTAAAAAAAAATCACAGATTAGGCACAAGAAAACCATCAGATGAAGCCGTTTTCTTTGCTCAAGTCCTGCAATGAAGAGACTGATCAACAAATACCTAAATAAGAGACTGAATGAATATTCAGCTGCTTTAAACTGACTGACCTAACTCTGCATAGTTGGTGCTAGTAGACTCTACAGCGATTGTAGTAGAAAGACACAAAAGTTTGGGAGCTCCAGTCACTGGTTCATCAGTATTCCTGGCTACCATTGCACCATGAAGACGAAAGAACACTCAGAGAAAAGCTGATTGAAAAGTCTAAGTCAGAGGATGGAGAGGGAAACATCTCCAAGTCTCTGAACATTCCCCAGAGTTCAGTTAAATCCATCATGAAGACATGAAGGAATATGTCACATGTGTAAATCTGCCTAGATCAGACCGTCCTCACACACTGAGTGGGCGTGCAAGAAGGAGACTAGTGAGAGAGGACACCAAGACACCTATGACTACTCTGAAGGAGCTCCAAGCTTCAGCAGCTGAGATGGAGAGACTCTGCAGACAACAACTGTTGGCCGGGTTCTTCAGCAGTCAGAGCTTTATGGGAGAGTGGCAAAGAGAAAGACACTGTTGAAGAAAACTCAGATTCAATCTGGACTAGAGTTCACCAGAAGGACTGTGGGAGACTCCATGGTCAAGAGGAAGAAAGGTCTTTGGTCTGATGAGACCAGGATGGAGCTTTGAGACCATCAGACACTGACATCACCACAAACACACCATCCCCACTGTGGAGCACGCTGGTGGCAGCATCATGCTGTGGGGATGCTTCTCAGCAGGATCATGCTCTGGGGATGCTTCTCAGCAGCATCACGCTGTGGGGATGCTTCTCAGCAGCATCACGCTGTGGGGATGCTTCTCAGCAGCATCACGCTGTGGGGATGCTTCTCAGCAGCATCACGCTGTGGGGATGCTTCTCAGCAGCATCATGCTGTGGGGATGCTTCTCAGCTGCTGGAAGGCTTGTAAAGGTAGAGGGGAGAATGAATGAAGCAAAATATCAGTTTATCAAAGAAGAATGGAGCAAAATTCCAGAGTCCGGATGTTTGATCCTGACTGAGACCTATCCACACAGACTCAGAGAGACTGAGACCTATCCACACAGACTCAGAGAGACTGAGACCTATCCACACAGACTCAGAGAGACTGAGACCTATCCACACAGACTCAGAGAGACTGAGACCTATCCACACAGACTCAGAGAGACTGAGACCTATCCACACAGACTCAGAGAGACTGAGACCTATCCACACAGACTCAGAGAGACTGAGACCTATCCACACAGACTCAGAGACTGAGACTGCAGACAGAGGAGACTCTACTAAAGACTGACTAGAAGGAGGAATTTTTATGCACTCACTTCTTTGTGTTTTTTTTTTGTTTGTTTTTTTTTTAATCTGTTTTCACTTTGACATTAAAAATTTCTTTGAATCTGGAAAAATGACATTAACCATGATTCATTTATTAAACCAATAAAAAGGTTGAACGCTTTTATAGGAGCTGCATGGAGGTCTATGAACAGAAATGAGCAGGACAAGCTAGTGTAAGTTCTGCACATCTGCAGGATGATGATCATATGTATTCTTCATTGTATTTTATTGATGGTTTTATAACTGATGATTGTTCTAAATGTTTATTTTGTAGTCTTCTTCTTCCCCTCCTGACCTCCTTCTCTTCCTCCATCATCACCTTCAGTTCTCCTCCTCTCCTCCTCTTTTGTCCTCAGCTATCTCCCTCTGTGCAGCCTGCAGTGATTTACCAGAATAAATGCTTCTTTGTGCTGCTGTGTGGAGCTCTCTGACAGGACAGAGTGTGGACCAGCGCGGGGGCGG
>NC_054878.1:49017216-49134716 GCF_018320785.1 Cheilinus undulatus | reverse complement strand
TAAACTTTAGCTTTTGTAGTATTGGCGGCGCTGATTTTTAACCGATGCAGTCCAGCGTTCTGAGCGCTCAGCGCCCTGGCCAGAAAAGACGCCCTCAGCGTCAGCTGTTCATGTCGCTTAAAGCGCCCTCGGCTGGAAAAAGTTCAACTTTTAGAACAGCTCTGCGCTCGTCAATGTCACCTCTTCCTTACTGCCAATCAAAATGGAGAAGGGGCGGGACTTCTGACAACAACAGTAGAGAAACCAATCTTCAGGTCTGAAGCTGCTGCCTTGGTCAGGATTCCTTTACAGAGCGTGCATGTCTCCTTAAAATACAGAAATGTGAAGCACATAGAGCCGTTTTTAAACTACAGGTCAGATTCTACTGTAAAAGGAGGATTCATGTTTGTAACATGGCAACAACAAACGCTGCCAGGGCCGCTCTGGGATCGCCAGCACCAAAACTTATTGTCTTAAAGAGCTTGAACAGCATCAACCCTGTGGAGCAGTCAAACTCTGAATATGGTTTTTGTTCAGGACATCTGGGCTTTAAGGAAGTGTCTGCTGGACAAATATCACTTCAACTTTTAAAAAGTTGTGGGACAATAAAGACAAAAGACAAAAAATACCCAAAGTCAAAGATTTGTATGTGACACAGTAAAAAACAGCGTCTAGACTTTCTTTCACTCAGTTGTTCTCCCATCTCTTTGGGCCAAAAAGTGAAAAATAATCATTCTGTGAAAGGATCTTTATCAAAAGTCCCGGTGCTTCTGGGCTCCATCTGTGCCGTTATTCAGCACTTCCTGTCTGCAGAGACACAGAGGGACACGTCACAGGCTCTCTGTCGCTCCTTCTCTCCATTAGTGGCTGTTCTGCTCGTCTCCTGCATGCAGAATTTCACTGAGTATGATGGGATAGCAGAAGAGTCTGCCATTGGTTGTCACAGCCAATCCCAATGCATTGTGGGATACAAAATGGTTAGATAAATTAGCTGCTAGTGGCAGAAACGACTGAAAAATGGACTAAATGGATAAAAAGATGTTGAAGAGTTCCTGGTGTGGGTTTAATGTTTACAGACCCTGGAGAGTGAGCAGCTCACTAGAAAAGTCTGGATGATGGAGTAGATGAGGATACCATTTAGGATTAACCCTTTCTGAACTTTGAACCTGTCTCTGCTGGTTTTATGGCACAGGTCGGTCTCAGAGAGTTTTGCTCCAGTATAAGCCAGAGGAGCACCAGTTCCACTGTAAATAGACGGTTTTATAGAGCTGAAGTCCAGTTTACTGCTGTTGTCATGGTAATATTTACGTGTAATTGGAGGAGATGAAGAATGAAATGCTAATGCTAATGTAGCCATCAGTAGTAGCCGCCTCTATGCTCAGCTCTTTTTGCCCTCCAGGCCTTCATGCTAGTCACATGACTGAAAGCTACGCACACAGGTGTACATCACCAGCCTGGTGACCACATTCCTGTTTCCCTGGCGTCACAGGAACACGGCCGTCACTGACAGACGCTCCGCTATCTCTAAGGCGGGGTTATGGACAGACTGTCAGGCACCATCACACCCCGTGTGTCCATGTTTTCCCCTCTGGCGTCCAGAGGAGATGAAGGACGTCTCTACGTGTGCACACATGTAAGGAGAGTTGATCTTAATGAAGCCTGGACACACATGGACTTATAAAACACACATGCACGGCGCTCTGCCGGCGCCTGGAGACAGCTTCCCCTCTCTCTCCCCCTCCATCAGCAGCAGCCTCATTAGCGACCACAGAGGAACACAAACCCAGCCTCAGATGGTCCCTCATAAAGAGGAAACAACATTTCAAGGTAAACAAATGGAGCTCAGCTCAGAGGGGAGAAGTGTGAAATGTTCTTGGAGGAAATGTGACGGACTTGGATGTTAAAAAACATTCAGCACTGGATGTTCTCTTATTAACGGAAAATCTGGGCCCTAAAATCATCATGAATATGAGCCTCAACTGTTTCTCAGCTTTAAAAAGCCTGACTAAACCTTTGGAGCTGGTTTACAGAGAAGATATTGTTGTCCTTGTCCCTAGTTAAAACGTTTTTACCCAGTGTGCCTCACTGCTCTGGTTTCATTAACTTCATGCTCCGTCATGTTCGTCTCACTCACGGCTCAGCAGAAACCAAATCTGATCATTAACACCGTCACATAAATGTTTGTCCTGGACTCTAGCCAGGCTGAGAACGGCAGCAGGACTGAGTTTACCGTGTTTAAATCAAATCTCAGAGTAAAGAGGGAGAAAAATAAAGCTCAGTCATCCCGCTGCAGCCATCAAACCTCCAGTGAAGGAGGGAAAGAGTGAAAGTTGCTGCTGTAAAGTTTAATATGACCTTAAAGCGCATATGCAGAAGGAGTAAACCTCCATGTTTGAGGATGGACCAATCAGAGAGCCCCGTGTGCCTTTTCTCTGGATGTGGTGGTTTCAGTAGCATCAGGATTATCTGTTCATGTACGTTCACATGTTAACTCATGCTGTTCTAATTAATCCTCCACGTCTGCTTCCTGCTGCTGTAATTAGCCAGTCTCTCCTCCAGGGATCAATGAAGACCAGCTCGTCTGTAGGTCTGACTGATTACCAACATCAGTGCAGCTGTGACAGCCTGGGGACCCTCGATAACAGCCAGGAAGACATTCAAACATTTATTTACTAAGAGCTGAAGTCTACATTAATGTCTTTAACATGCAGGTTTTCATTTTTGTCATCTCAGGGCCTTCTACGTGCCCAGGAGCAGAAACATGATGAAGACGCCTCCACCATCTCAATCTCTGTCACCTGGCTTTCCCTCGCCCCCTGTAGCATCCACCTTTTCCAGGATGTTAGAGCAAGGACTGATGGGAACTATAGTCCCACTTCCCTTCACTTTACTCCACTAAAAACCTCCACTTCCTGCCTGAAGACCTAGCATTTAAACCCGGCACATGTCCTGAGATGTGATACACAAATTTAACACTACTGTTACATCTCTACTGCCCAGTACGTAAGGCTTATGGAGGGCAGGTTGTTGCTACTGAACTCCCAAAAAGGGCGTAACAGTCAGAGAATGAGGTTAAAACTGGCAAACATGGGCGTAAAAAGTGGTGAATAAGGGTTCATCGTGGCAATAACAGGACAGCAGAGGCAACAATAAGGAAAGATGGAATATTGGAAGTGTCAGAAAATGAGTGGACAGGGTTAAGAAGTGACAAAAATGGCTAAAACGCTGAGAAAAGGGTCAAAGGAAGTGAAATGGGATTTAAAAGTGGCAGAATTATGTTGAAATTGGTGTGAAAAAGTGATTAAAACAGGATTAAATGTGGCATAAATGGTGTGAAGTGGGAAAAAGGGTCAAAAGAGGTAAAATCAGTGCAAATTGTGCAAAAATTAGTGAAAATGTTGGCGGGAAATGTGGTCAAAAGTGGCTCAAATAAATACTTCCTAACTCGAACCTAGAGATGGGTTTGTTTCACATACATCTGGTAAACCTCTCATAAACACCATTTGGGAAAGGGCGGAGCCTTTGAAAAAAACTCGAGACTGTGACTGGATGAATGTTCTGTCTGTCACATCTTTATAGCCAGTCAGAGCAACAAAACATGTGACGTAACCGTGACCAAGGAATAAACTCCACAGAGAACTTCATAACGGTAACCATGGCGACTGTAGACATGTCAGTACACGACTTTTGTGGTTTCTGAAAAGAAAACAGCTCACTGGTTCTTTGTTCTTATTTTAACAGAGAAATCTCATCAGGTTCTGATAAAACTGGCGCTTTAGCAGCATCCACGCTGATCTCTTCCTCCATAACTGCACCAGCCTCTTGCTGCTGCTTGTTTACATCACGACTCCGCCGCGCCTGAAAGTACCGCCCCTTGTTGCTGACTGGTCCCGTCACTTTCTAACTGGGCCCAAACAGACGGGAGCTTTGAAGATGGATTCACCAGTGAGAAACACAGAAACGGCCGAATCCATCTGCTTTGTAAGGTTAAAGACTTCCATTAGAACCCAGAGAACGTGAGGGCCCAGTCTGTCAGCACGCCGCTGTGATGACGTTCTTTTCTACAGATCTGCACAACGCTACTTTGATTTCAGCATCAATGACTGTCCTATTTTATATTTAACCAATTTTATACATATATTTTCACAGAAATTGATAAAATATACAACCAATTTTCATTTAAGAATATTCTTAGTTTTTTTTTAGGCATCTGGTGACCCCCTCACAGTGTCCTGTGACCCCTTGGGGTCCCGACCCCCACGTGAAGAGCCAGTGGTTTAAAGTACCAGAAATTACACCTGGTTAGAAAAATAAATAATTAGAGACAAGGAAATGGGCATGAATGCAGAGAAAATCTCCCTGTGAAAACATTCTAGCACATTCTCATTCATGCATGGTAGCTCTGTTAGCCAACATCACACAGACGTTCATTAGCAGGGTGTTAGCAGCACTCACCACTAGATGGCGCAGCAGGAGTTAAGTGATTGCAATGAGGGTAGCAGACTGTGAAGAGAAGCACAGGTGTCAAACATTTATCAGTCAGCCAATGAGATCCATGACATCTTAAAGACCAAACATTTATTCATCAGCCAATGAGCAGTCGGTTAATGTCTGCTGTAAATGAGAAGGATGGTTAACGAGACAATGACACAAACAGGTAGAAAAAGTCAAACCTAAGCACGTCAAACTGACATTTACCACCAATTAAACCCAGGAAGAACCTGAATCATCAGTCCTGATGGGACTACTGAGCCGTCGGTCCTGATGGGACTACTGGGCCGTCGGTCCTGATGGGACTACTGAGCCGTCGGTCCTGATGGGACTACATAGAGACTCATTCATGGAGTCAAAGATCAGACACATCCAAGAAAACTGTTTGAAGATCTGCAATCACACTTTTCACATGCTTTGCCTAACTGACCTATGGCTAAGCCACGCCCCCTCCACTCACTTGGACAAACAATGAACATTCAGTGACAGGCGCTATGGCAGTTGTCATAGTAGGAGACGTTTCTCAGGAGGCCACTGATGACTTTTGGAGACAGAAAGATCACGTATCATCTAGAAGTCACCAAAAGGGTCTAAACTACGCACTGGAGGGATCTATTCATCATTTTATTGTTGAGAAGGTCGATAAAAGCTTCAGCTACAAGCCAAAATTTACAGGTCCCAGTGCAAACGTGGTAAACCGCATCTCATTGCCATCACCATATTAGGCCACAAGATAGAGGATCAGCATCAAAGAGCCACTGAGGTTCAGGTTTTTGGTCAGAATATGAGAAAAATATAACGGCCTTTTTACCATCTTTACCCAGAGTGTCTCTGCGTTAGTTTGGTGCTACAGTATTAACACTGAATCATTTATACCTTTGTTATCTCGGCTATTACAGATAAGTTAACGAAGCTAAGCTCCAGAGGTTAGCATTAGTTTAACTACAGGCCTTTGGACAACAGCTAACAATGCACGATCACCACAGAATAAAAACTAGAGCAAAAAATGCCAACGAACTCCCAACAAACAACGTGACACAACGAACAACGCAGCTAGGAGCTATTAGGCTACCTTTAGCTAACGTTAGAGATGTTAAAGATAACTTTATATTTCTTTCCAGCAAAGTGACAACATGCTGCCTCAAATACGATGTTGGCTTACCTTAGAACAGATGTTGTTGATTTTATCCATGTTGAGTTGATGTTGCGGTCTACAGCACAACTTTTATCCAAAGAAGACACTTTTCTGGGTTTAGATGTGGCTTAGGAACGGGTAAAACACACACTCCCTGGCCCAGCCTCTCAGGATACCTTGTGTTGGAGTCGCATGTGCCCCATGAACCCCGTTTGACCATTTCTAAACTTAAAATCTCAAAAAAAAAAAAAAAAAAAACCTCATAAAACGTTCCAAACCTTCAAGATTGGACGGGGCTCCTGACTCGACTCGTTACACGCTGCTAACAAGCTATGATAGCATTGTTAGCCCAGAGGTTAGCATCAGTGCTGCACCAGTCTGCTCTGTGCTTCCTGGTTTTAGGCAGAGCTCTGCAGCAGGAGCTAGAACTGTGCTGACGACAGATCGTCCTGAGTTTACAGGTTTGGGTGCACGACGATGCATGTTCCTATGAAACTCTTAGACTAGATAGATCTAGATCAGGTCCAGGTCTGGACCAGCCAGTGTCCTAGATCTAGATCAGGTCCAGGTCTGGACCAGCCAGTGTCCTAGATCTAGATCAGGTCCAGGTCTGGACCAGCCAGTGTCCTAGATTTAGATCAGGTCCAGGTCTGGACCAGCCAGTGTCCTAGATCTAGATCAGGTTTATTTATGAAATGTTTGCAGTGAGGTTGTTTCTTATGTAGCCGTCAGACTATCAGCGAATAAAGTTAAATCTAAAAGACAAATATAAAACTAGGTTGTGTTGGGAAAACACGCCACTTCCTGTCTCAGATATCTGGTGTCTCAGATGAACGCTCTACAGCCCGGTAACTAACTAAAGACCTTTCTGAACCCTCGTAGGTCTCTCTGTGACTCTGGGTCTTGAACCCCCGTAGGTCTCTCTGTGACTCTCTGGGTCTTGAACCCCCGTAGGTCTCTCTGTGACTCTCTGGGTCTTGAACCCCCGTAGGTCTCTCTGAGACTCTCTGGGTCTTGAACCCCCGTAGGTGCTCTCCCTCTCTAACGTCCCAGCGCTGGCAGGACGGTCTCTGAGACCGCTGTGGTTAACCCCCTGTGGGTTCTCGCTCATTTACAGCTTTAAAATATGAGCTACAACACTCCTCAGTGCACAAACACACACACAGGATCCTGTTTCACCGTCTCTCATGTTTATGAGGGAAATACGGAGAGAAAATGGTGGATTATGTAAACGTGGTTTCACCTTCTGTTGTAGCAGAGCTACATCTCTACATTTAAAAATAAACACCATGGAAATACAATCTGTGTCACTGGCTGTGATTAGGTTTCCCCATCAGGGCTCAGAGGAACGTGTGTGTGTGTTTTAGTGAATAATGGGTTTATAGAACTGAGCAGGAATCAGGAAGATGATTGGTTGGCAGCTCGCTGGCGTTTATTAACTCACCAGCGGCTGTTAAAAACGGAGCCGTGGTCTGGTTCTAATTTTCCGCCCTGATAGCAAACACACTGGAACGTTTAGCCTGGTGCAGGACGCTGTGGAAGTGTGTGAGTGTTTTAGATCAGAGGTTTCAGCTGGAATTATCAAAGAGAAAGTTCCTCATCTCATTCTCTAACTATGACCTCGTGTTAAATGAATGTATGCAGGCTGGTCAGACCATGGACGGCTGGAAAACCAAGTCTGGGCCAGATTTACCCCAACAACTGCCCAGGAGAGTCCAGATCCACGCCTCCGTTCAAACAATTACTCACCAACTGATCCTCAATGTGGCGCCAACTAAAGCTGCTGTAGTAGGCCAAAAATCATAATCACCATTATTAGTGGGGATGCTCATCCACACTACTGATACCTGTGTCAGCCATTTTGTTTTTATTCTTCTTCTGTTATCTCCTCCTTTATACTTAATCATCGACACCATTTCAACTTTAAAAATTCATTTTCTTCATCATTCGACTGCTATGACTTTCTTCATCTCTAACTTTTATCATTTTTAAAATATAGCCATTTTCATGCTATTTTCAGCTATTTCTATGCTTTTTCAGCCATTGAATGCAATTTTCAGCTACTTTGAGGTGAAAAAATTAGCTATTTTTATGCTATTTTCAGCTATTTCAAGGCGACTTTCAGCTATTTTCAGCTTTTTTAAGCTACTTTCAGCTAATTTATCCTTTTTTGAGCTATTGAATGCTATTTTCAGCTATTTTTATGCTATTTTTGTGCTTTTGGCTATTTTTAGCAGTTCTTTCACAATTCAGCTCTCAACATCCCCACATGTAGTTTTAATTGATACTGACGTGGGGATATTAACCATGATTACTCCATCACGTGTAGAAATCTGCATCACCTGGGCTCTGCAGCGCTCTGAAGCTGAAGCTATACCTGCTGTTCATTTAAAACGGCACCTTCAGAGGATCTTCACTGTTAAAGCCGGATGCTACAGTCCAAAACATTCAGCTTTATTCTCATTCATCACTCACTGTTCTATCATGACAACGTCAAAACAGGATTCTTAAAATTCACATTTGTAAAGAAATAAAAGAGCTGAAGTATAACATCCACTTTTACAGAGTTTTACAAACTCCAGTCTGGCCCTCATGTGTTTGTCTCTGAGTAGAGTCTCCATCCCTCCTCCATAACGTCCAGATCAGTGGAGGCTGCAGGGAAGGTCCTTCTAGAGCTTTGTCCCATCTCTACAGGATCTCTGGATCTTCCTGCTACCTGTGAGCCCGTACCGGTATGCTCCTACCCATTTTCAGTATGTTTGCGTGTGAATATGCAACAATAAATGTTATCTTATAAAATAACCTCAAATCTTCTGCATCTTAGACATTTATTTCTCAGTATCAAATCTATCAGACAACATCAGAAGTGTTTTTACTCCAACATGAAAACCTAAACCAGAACTACCCAGCAGTTCTCCCTACTGACCATTAAACCCCGCTCCACTGCCTCCTAGTCCTCTAATTTACCCTCTGAGAAAATGTGGAGGGAGGATGAGTTTAAAACAGATGAACAGTAGAGGATGGAGTCTGAATGAATAAATAAATCAATCAATAAATAAAGGTAGAATATTTTACAGATAACAAACTTCTTCTTCTACCATGGACTACATGTGCTGCACATCGTTCTTTTCCAACCAAACTAGCTCTCATCTTTCTCTGGTCGGAGCAGGCCGCTCCTCTCTCATCAGTCATGTGACCATCCACGCAGAAGCACAACCCAGCCTTAATACGATAAAACGCCACACACCTGAAGCGTGCACGCTGAGCCTCTTACGCTCTGTTTGTATTCTCTGCAGAATGAGGCCGATTGTTTGATTCTGTGGTGAAGATCAGCAGAGAGGATGAGCCTGTGGCTCTGACACTCCTTCAGAATCACTCTGGAACCTTCCATCCTGACAGAGAGATTCAGACGGAGAGGAACTTTGAGGACTCACGCTAGGCAGTCCGTACCGAGTCTGAACCCAGTCTGTGTTAGAGAACAGACGTGTGCCTCTATCTGGTCTATGTCCATGGTTGATATCCACATGATTAACGGGTAGATCACGCTGGTTAGAGTTTTCAGTGTGAGAGAGATAGAGCCTGTGCTGCAGCCCCCTCTATTATTGTTATTTAAATATTTGGCAGTAAAACTCAATAATCAGCAGAGAAAACACTTTAGGCTCACAGAGATGCTGGACATTATGGTTCTACTGTTGAGCCATGATCTGAGTCAAATACAGGTCTGAGATAATGTACTAGTCTGCACAGTCAGTCCAGAAAGTTCCCACCGGTCTCTGATCAGTATCGGCCGATACCCAACACCTCGGTATCAGAATCATATCAGGAAGGAAAAACATCCCTAGTCCCGAGGATGTGTTTAGGCACCGAAATATGGTACAGTTGGATTTTATGTGAATCGGTGCTCAGTAGTACCAGCAGGATTTAGTCAGTACCCATAAAAGTACAGAATTTGGTACCCATCTCTAGTACTGAGCGTAGATTAATGAGAACAAAATATTTTTGTTGACTGTAGCATCAGGATGAAACATAAGAAAAACAAAGAGAAATGAAGGGGGTCTGAATTCTCTCCGAGTGTGTTACTAGAGGATTCCTCTAGAGGGCACACCTGAGACTTCAGGCCGTATACAACCACCTGATGTGTGAGATGTAAACTACAAACATGGAGACACTGCAGCTACCATGATGTGATACATCTGCTAATCTATTAACACATGAGCACCTAAAGAAGAATAGAATATTGTGATTAAAGTTAATTTTTTCTGTTACTTAATTCAAAAAGGTAATCTTCCATATATTCTATAATAATCTTGTGCAAAATTATCATTTCCAAACATCTTTGTTTTTACAAAGGGAGTTTCTCCAAAGAAATGCTACAGTGGGTTTTTACTTTGAAAAGCACAAACAGGAAGTGTTTCCATACTATGTTTATCTTTACCTACAACCTTTTGAAGCGTGTGGAAACAGAAAGCTTCATAAAGAATTAAAGATGCATTTTAGCTCGTGGCCTTCATCTGATTCATCACGAAACAGATTCCAAACACATTCTACCGACGTGGACGTGAATGTTTGCTACAACAAGGTAAATATGGCTCTGGATGTATCATCATTTAGTTCCACCGATAACTGCTCCAAAATAGAAGAGACCTCAAATCTTAAAATTATCTGTGCGTGAGACTCGAACCCCTTACACTGGCTGCCAGTCTGAAACAGCGGTTACTATAGCAACGGCGAGGAGCGCTTGTGATGTCACAGTACCAAAGCGGACATGGCGGCCTCTGGTGAGTTTATAATCTCAGATTACTCTGAAGGAGATATCTACAGAGTTTTAGTATGCAAATAAGGGTTAGGGTTAGGGTTAGGGTTGAACATGTCTGATCTACAAGGTTCCTTTATATCAGCTGTTTTTAGGACCGGCATAACTGATGAGAAATTTTATACAATATTCTAATATGTTTTTCCATGAGCTATAAACAAGATAAAAAAACACTCTGAATCTTTCACGTTGTGTGTGATGAATCTAGAATATCTTAGTGTCACTTTTTGGGGTAAAATGAGCGTTTTCGTTGTGCGCTGTGAAGCGGCTGTAACGGCTGTAGTGTAGCTTCTGCTGGGTACTCACTGCAGCTGAGCGTGGTGTCGGTCTGGGCCAGCGTTGACGGGATGCTCCAGTGGCTGTTGTCCCAGTCGATGACGTTCCCCACCGTGTCGCAGCTCAGAGCGTTCAGCTGCTGCACCGTCATGGCGTAATCCCACAGCCGGAGGTTATAGATGTCCCCGCTGAAACTGTGATAACCTGAATACAGACAGATGCACGGGACAAAAATGAGAATAACCATTAGGAGACCACTCCAAGAGGAAGACTTTTTCTGATAATATCTAAAAATGGATATTCAGTGGTCTGGATGTTCAACCCAGTAACAGGGCTAAAGCATCATTTTAGACGTCTGACACTTTATGGCACATTCAGCCAGCTTTAATTTGCAGTTCCACATTTTTGGATTTATAAATCATCAGTGAGTGACTGTAAAAGCAAAGCTGTCTGCCCGGGTGGATGTAACGGCTAACGCTGCCTTACCTCCTAGGCGGAAGCTTCCCCCAGCTGGCACTGAGTGTCCGCTGGAGCCGGAGCAGGTCTTGGCCCTGTAGCTCCCGTTGAAGTAGACTCCAACCCGGCCGTTTGACGATGTCCAGAGCACGCAGAAGGGCTTCATGGAGGAGGTGAAGGCAGTGTTCTGGAGGACAGAGTTGATGGGGCAGACCACTCCGTCGACGATCATCTTCATGCCGTTCTGATCGGACCCCAGACTCAGAGCGATGCCGTTGCTGCTGTCCGAGTAGGTGAAGATCCACTCGTTCTGCACAGAGATCCACAGGATCAGTCTGGGTTCAACATTCATACCACACTAGAGGTTCAGACAGTTTATAGATGCGTTCAGCCATCCAAGACTACGCTGCAGCCTGGTCAGGCTCGGTGAACTACTTGAGACCATCAGAACCTTCTTTCTTAGAAACTAAAGCCTGCTTTTAAACGTCTGCATCGTATCTACGGCGCTGTGACCCACGCCGTAATGAGTAACACGGACTTCTGAGCAGGTATGTCTGCTCTGCCCAAGCTCTACTCAGCAGCTGGATTTTGACACCACTTCCTGGTCCTGTGGCCACATTTCCAACTGAAACAGAGTGTTATGATGGAGTCGGAGCTGATAAGTATTGATCAGCAGTTAATGATACTGCAGTTACTGCAAAGAAGAAGAGAGGAGGAAGGGAAGTTCATCAGCTGAGGCAGAGGAGGGTGGAAATTTTTACAGACATGGAGGAGGAGATGTACGTCTGATATTTTCAACTGTTGGCGAGCAGATTTGACTAGTTGTATCACTGCCATTTATCTCACAGTAGAGTGCACGCCATAGACCTCAGACATGATTTAGAGTTGGCAGTAGCCCAGTGCTACCCAGTGGACCAGTCACAGGGCAGACTGATGGCTTAGTTTCTGTGCAGAGGTATCTCAGGTATAAGGCTCTAAAATCCATGTGTGATAAGATTAAAAACACAAGAAGCGCTCCCCTCTCGTCAGCTCCAGGTGTGTGTTTACCTGTTTCTGGCTGCTTCGTTCCAGCTCAAAGCAGAGTGTCAGGTGACCCAGCGCTGGTATGGAAATCTTCTCGACAACCCTTGTGACCTGACCGCTGCCGCCATCTATGGTGACCTTCTGGTTCCTCAGTGCCACAGCAACTAAAAATGAGAGGTCAGTTAAAAAAGGTGAAGAAAGAGAGGAGGGAAGGATGGAGGAAAATGCTGTGAATTATAAACGGATAGTTGTTTGAAGCACGGAGATAAAACTTTGTTGAGCATTTTAGACATATTGATCTTTTTGTACGGAGTCATTATTGTTACACATATCAAGAGCATGAGATGTTGATTTTGGGCTTTGCTTGCTCCAAGTACAAAACTTATATTATTATATATTAACTCATAGAATTTTTGGCCCTCAGACTTTTTGTTGAGATTCGTATGTGTGCAGAGAACGTTTGGTACGAGTGCAGAGAACGTTTGGTACGTGAGCAGAGAACGTTTGGTACGTGAGCAGAGAACGTTTGGTACGTGAGCAGAGAACGTTTGGTACGTGAGCAGAGAACGTTTGGTACGTGAGCAGAGAACGTTTGGTACGTGAGCAGAGAACGTTTGGTACGTGAGCAGAGAACGTTTGGTACGTGAGCAGAGAACGTTTGGTACGTGAGCAGAGAACGTTTGGTACGTGTGCAGAGAACGTTTGGTATGTGAGCAGAGAACGTTTGGTATGTGAGCAGAGAACGTTTGGTACGTGAGCAGAGAACGTTTGGTATGTGTGCAGAGAACGTTTGGTACGTGAGCAGAGAACGTTTGGTATGTGTGCAGAGAACGTTTGGTACGTGTGCAGAGAACGTTTGGTACGTGTGCAGAGAACGTTTGGTATGTGTGCAGAGAAAGTTTGGTATGTGTGCAGAGAAAGTTTGGTATGTGTGCAGAGAACGTTTGGTATGTGTGCAGAGAAAGTTTGGTATGTGTGCAGAGAACGTTTGGTATGTGTGCAGAAAATATTTTATATGCGCCAACAGAGACAAATCAGGGTGGCAGTTTCAAATTTTGAGCACAAAGAGAGTTTATCCAAGCACAAAGAGGCTTTCTTTAGTACAAAAACAGGTTTTAATGAAAAGTTTAAAGAAAAATCTCAGTCAAAATCAAGAATTCATGTTCTCAAAACATAAAAATGAGCTCTTGAGTTAAATCTTGGATGTGTTGTTGATTATGTCACAGTTTGAGACCACTCATTATTCCTGAACATAATCAGGCTTGGTGTGTGACGATGAGTTGCGGTGGTCTCTGGTTGAATTTATGTCATCTGAGTCAGACTTACATCGACCTGTCAGCACTTTTCTAGACCTTCATGGTTGTGGTAAAGGAGAACGACTCTCCTTTACTGGTAATACTAGTGTGTAAACTCTACTGAAGCTGAGTTCTGGCAGGGACTTTTCTAGTTTTAGGTTTATAAATGTGTCCTTGTGCTGTATGAGGGTCCTTAGTGAAGGAAACCTACAAATGAAGCCAATAACTTTGTTTTCTGGGGTGTTCTGGAGCTGTAAACCTGCCTTGTTCCATGACAGATGGAGAATAAAATGGCTGGCGCTGCAGCTCCATGTAGTGGTCAATGACAGCTGCTACTGTCTGAGGTCTTTCTGCCCTCCAGGCCTCTAAACCAGTGGAAGCTACAGATCTACTGCCCAAAAGATAAACATCAAAATCAAACCTAAGTGTGCTCTTAATTGATGTTAAACTCCACCCACAGAATCATCCAATCACAGAGCGTCTCTTTGAAACATCCTGTATCTCTCTGCTGCTGCTGCTGGCAGAGAATAAAAACCACCCAAGTAGTGGAAAAAGTCACCATAAAACACACATGCAGGCATGCTTTAAGGCACAGACACTCACAGAGGCACGAGGAGGAGAATCAGTGTTACAGACGAGTCTTTCTACTGGTCCACACGACGATCTTCTTTTGTCTTTCCTAAATAAACCATCAGCTTTGCAGGCTGGTGCTCCACTTCAAGCTGCACTCAAGGATTCTTTTAGGTTTCAGCATCAATCCAACATCCTAACCTCACTGTCATAGGTCTTTAATTCTGGTTTTACAGGCAGAACATGCAGGATTATCAAAGTTAAATCACAAAGAATGCCCCAAAGAAATGCATTCACATAAACCATTGATGCAATCAAAGGTTCAGAGGTCAGATTTGGATTAGTCAAGGAAAGAAATAAAACACTTCTGGATGGTGTTTATCCTGATGTTAGCCTGCAGTTGTTAGTCTACCTTTTCAGATTCAGATACTGAAGTCCAGTCCCGGACCTACCGTGTCTGAAGCTAACACTGAACCCCCTCTTCTGCACGCTGAAGTCGGAGGTAAACGACAGCTCCATCACGTTCCCCGTCGAGTTCAAGGTCAGCCCGCTTGGCTGTCGGGCCGCAGAACCGAACATCCGTGTTCCTGTGTTCACCACAACCCGGTCGTAGATGCAGCCTGGCGCCTCCTCCAGGTCAAAGTCAAGAAAGGAGAGCTGGATGATGAAGCCAGCGGGGGCCTGCAGGGTCCACTTACAGGCCTGAGAATTGGGGTATTTCAGAGGGTAGCAGGGCGACGTGAACTCTCCCTGGGCGTCCGTCAAAACCACGTTACAGTTCGTGGAGCTGCAGCCCAGCACTGAGGGTGATGTAGGAAGGTAAACTCATGAAATTTCACAGTGACACAATTTCAGCGGAAGCTGTTTAGTTACTCAGAAGACAAGACACTGGTGGACAAGGTCATAGGACAAAAGGGGACAAGGGGACAGGACCCATAAAAGAGGTAGGAGACAAAGACGACAAGCATCTACAACTATAAGGAGTCAGGAGGCAGGAGTTGAGACTTTCATGACAAAAAGTGGCGTCTTTCCTGCCAACCAAAGACTCAACGACAAAGAGGACGAGGACAAAACTGTTCAAGGAGGTTAAAAGGACCTTTAAGATTCAGGAGACAAAAGCCAGACTTGATTCAAAGGGATGAGACAAGAGGAGTAGTTAGAGTCTTATTTTCAGAGAGTACACTCCAGGAATCAGGGGAAACAAAGACCAGAGGAGCAGTTAGCTGGAGGTTCAGCAGCCCAAAGCAATCAGTTAATCAATCAGACAGGACTCGATTGATTAGGACAGACAGAGACGGACCAGAACTGAAAACTTCAGAGCCAAGTTCTACATCAGGAAGTCAAAGTTTTAGTTTGTAGTAAACATCAGTTACCCCGAATTTCCATATACAGTGTGCACGCTGTGGAACGCCGGCGAATAGTACTGTGGAGCACATCGCTCCCTCTAATCTCTATCAGAGCATTTCCATAGCCGGTGCTCTGGACAGGCAGCGGTGCGTGCCTGGAGTGCCACTTCGCTCTGCTTCGTTTCAGATATGCTGCAGGTCTATTTCAGCGCCGGCCGCTGCCAAAACCTCAAAAATTCACTGTCGTTCAGAAAGCACCAACCACGGAAGTCACAAGCGTAGAACATCTGGTTCTTTCAAAATAAAACACAATGCACAGACTCCTGATCATAAACCATCACTTTATTAACATTATGTCTCAACCTGCAGTGAGAGCAAGGGGTCACCAAGAGGTCAGTGGGTCACAGAGCTACAATGGCGCCATTGACGAGGAAAAGTTAACTTTGGAGATATTTAGCCAAAGAATTTTACATAAAACTACAGATCCTTCAAGCAAACATTAACCCTTTAACTTCCTAATGTACTCATTTAATGGAGGGAGCAATAATATCATGGACTTATACTGGAAAGGATGATAAATTAACCCAAAAGGTAAAATAGTCCACTGTTGACATGCTATTCCAGCATGAACTTGCAGTCCTCCCATGACCTCCTCCGCCGGGGCGCAGCGCTCTGAACTCGCGTCGCTTCCTGGGCGAGGTCGCTCGCCTTTTGGTTGGAGAAAACTCGCAGCGCGTCAGTGCACGGCACGCACGCTGCATATGGAAATTTGGGGTTAAAGAAGATGCACATGCACGATCGCTTCCCTGATGGATTCAGGAAAAGGTCATTTTAAGAGGGTGGTAGAGCAGTCAGGTCAAAGGTCATTAACTGGAGGAGAGCCATGAGGACTGAGCTGCTGGGTATCAATAGGTTGAAGTTGAAGCTTCAATCAATCATTCGAAAACTGGAGTTCTGACAGACATAAGAAGGAAAGACTTTGAATGTACAAATGACAAGCAGCAGTGAGGAAGGAAAAAGTGTTCTGAGTAGAGCTCTAACACAGTGGAGCTCTAACAGAGTAGAGTTCTGACAGAGTAGAGATCTAACAGAGTAGAGTTCTAAGAGTAGAGTTCTAACAGAGGAGAGGTCTGACAGAGTAGAGATCTAACAGAGTAGAGTTCTAAGAGTAGAGTTCTAACAGAGGAGAGGTCTGACAGAGTAGAGATCTAACAGAGTAGAGTTCTAACAGAGTAGAGTTCTAACACAGTAGAGTTCTAACAGAGGAGAGGTCTGACAGAGTAGAGATCTAACAGAGTAGAGTTCTAACAGAGTAGAGTTCTAACACAGTAGAGCTCTAACAGAGTAGAGTCCTAACAGAGTAGAGTTCTAACAGAGTAGAGTTTTAACAGAGTAGAGTTCTAACAGAGTAGAGTTCTAACAGAGGAGAGGTCTGACAGAGTAGAGATCTAACAGAGTAGAGTTCTAACAGAGTAGAGTTCTAACACAGTAGAGTTCTAACAGAGGAGAGGTCTGACAGAGTAGAGTTCTAACAGAGTAGAGTTCTAACAGAGGAGAGGTCTGACAGAGTAGAGATCTAACAGAGTAGAGTTCTAACAGAGTAGAGTTCTAACACAGTAGAGCTCTAACAGAGTAGAGTCCTAACAGAGTAGAGTTCTAACATAGTAGAGTTTTAACAGAGTAGAGTTCTAACAGAGTAGAGTTCTAACAGAGGAGAGGTCTGACAGAGTAGAGATCTAACAGAGTAGAGTTCTAACAGAGTAGAGTTCTAACAGAGTAGAGTTCTAACAGAGGAGAGGTCTGACAGAGTAGAGTTCTAACAGAGTAGAGTTCGAACACAGTAGAGCTCTAACAGAGTAGAGTCCTAACAGAGTAGAGTTCTAACACAGTAGAGTTCTAACACAGTAGAGCTCTAACAGAGTAGAGTCCTAACAGAGTAGAGTTCTAACACAGTAGAGTCCTAACAGAGTAGAGTTCTAACACAGTAGAGTCCTAAAAGAGTAGAGTCCTAACACAGTAGAGTCCTAACAGAGTAGAGTTCTAAAAGGGTAGAGTTTTGACAGAGTAGAGATCTGACAGAGCAGAGTTCTAACAGAGTAGAGTTCTGACAGAGTAGAGATCTAACAGAGTAGAGTTCTAACAGAGTAGAGGTCTGACAGAGTAGAGTTCTGACAGAGTAGAGATCTAACAGAGTAGAGTTCTAAGAGTAGAGTTCTAACAGAGGAGAGTTCTGACAGAGTAGAGATCTAACAGAGTAGAGTTCTAAGAGTAGAGTTCTAACAGAGGAGAGGTCTGACAGAGTAGAGATTTAACAGAGTAGAGTTCTAACAGAGTAGAGTTCTAACAGAGTAGAGTTCTAACAGAGGAGAGGTCTGACAGAGTAGAGATCTAACAGAGTAGAGTTCTAACAGAGTAGAGCTCTAACACAGTAGAGCTCTAACAGAGTAGAGTCCTAACAGAGTAGAGTTCTAACAGAGTAGAGTTTTAACAGAGTAGAGTTCTAACAGAGTAGAGTTCTAACAGAGGAGAGGTCTGACAGAGTAGAGATCTAACAGAGTAGAGTTCTAACAGAGGAGAGGTCTGACAGAGTAGAGTTCTAACAGAGTAGAGTTCGAACACAGTAGAGCTCTAACAGAGTAGAGTCCTAACAGAGTAGAGTTCTAACAGAGTAGAGTTCTAACACAGTAGAGCTCTAACAGAGTAGAGTCCTAACAGAGTAGAGTTCTAACACAGTAGAGTCCTAACAGAGTAGAGTTCTAACACAGTAGAGTCCTAACAGAGTAGAGTCCTAACACAGTAGAGTCCTAACAGAGTAGAGTTCTAAAAGGGTAGAGTTTTGACAGAGTAGAGATCTGACAGAGCAGAGTTCTAACAGAGTAGAGTTCTGACAGAGTAGAGATCTAACAGAGTAGAGTTCTAACAGAGTAGAGGTCTGACAGAGTAGAGTTCTGACAGAGTAGAGTCCTAACAGAGTAGAGTTCTAACAGAGGAGAGGTCTGACAGAGTAGAGTTCTAACAGAGGAGAGGTCTGACAGAGTAGAGTTCTAACAGAGTAGAGTCCTAACAGAGTAGAGTTCTAACAGAGGAGAGGTCTGACAGAGTAGAGTGTTCTGACAGAGTAGAGTTCTAACACAGTAGAGTCCTAACAGAGTAGAGTTCTAACACAGAGGAGAGTTCTAACAGAGTAGAGTTCTAACAGAGTAGAGTTCTAACAGAGTAGAGTTCTAACACAGAGGAGAGTTCTAACAGAGTAGAGTTCTAACAGAGTAGAGTTCTAACAGAGTAGAGTCCTAACAGAGTAGAGTTCTAACAGAGTAGAGTCCTAACAGAGTAGAGTTCTAACACAGTAGAGTCCTAACAGAGTAGAGTTCTAACAGAGTAGAGTCCCAACAGAGTAGAGTTCTAACACAGTAGAGTCCTAACAGGGTAGAGTTCTAACACAGTAGAGTCCTAACAGAGTAGAGTTCTAACAGAGTAGAGATCTGACAGAGCAGAGTTCTGACAGAGCAGAGTTCTGACAGAGTAGAGTTCTAACAGAGTAGAGTCCTAACAGAGTAGAGTTCTAACAGAGGAGAGGTCTGACAGAGTAGAGTGTTCTAACAGAGTGGGGTTCTGACAGAGTAGAGATCTAACACAGTAGAGCTCTAACAGAGTAGAGTTCTAACAGAGTAGAGTTCTAACACAGTAGAGCTCTAACAGAGTAGAGTCCTAACAGAGTAGAGTTCTAACACAGTAGAGTCCTAACAGAGTAGAGTTCTAACACAGTAGAGTCCTAACAGAGTAGAGTCCTAACACAGTAGAGTCCTAACAGAGTAGAGCTCTAAAAGGGTAGAGTTTTGACAGAGTAGAGATCTGACAGAGCAGAGTTCTAACAGAGTAGAGTTCTGACAGAGTAGAGATCTAACAGAGTAGAGTTCTAACAGAGTAGAGGTCTGACAGAGTAGAGTTCTGACAGAGTAGAGTCCTAACAGAGTAGAGTTCTAACAGAGGAGAGGTCTGACAGAGTAGAGTTCTAACAGAGGAGAGGTCTGACAGAGTAGAGTTCTAACAGAGTAGAGTCCTAACAGAGTAGAGTTCTAACAGAGGAGAGGTCTGACAGAGTAGAGTGTTCTGACAGAGTAGAGTTCTAACACAGTAGAGTCCTAACAGAGTAGAGTTCTAACACAGTAGAGTCCTAACAGAGTAGAGTTCTAACAGAGTAGAGTCCTAACAGAGTAGAGTCCTAACAGAGTAGAGTTCTGACAGAGTAGAGTTCTAACACAGTAGAGTTCTAACAGAGTAGAGTTCAAACAGAGGAGAGGTCTGACAGAGTAGAGTTCTAACAGAGTAGAGTCCTAACAGAGTAGAGTTCTAACACAGTAGAGTCCTAACAGAGTAGAGTTCTAACAGAGTAGAGTCCCAACAGAGTAGAGTTCTAACACAGTAGAGTCCTAACAGGGTAGAGTTCAAACACAGTAGAGTCCTAACAGAGTAGAGTTCTAACAGAGTAGAGATCTGACAGCAGAGTTCTGACAGAGCAGAGTTCTGACAGAGTAGAGTTCTAACAGAGTAGAGGTCTGACAGAGTAGAGTGTTCTAACAGAGTGGGGTTCTGACAGAGTAGAGATCTAGCAGAGTAGAGTTCTGACAGAGTAGAGTTCTAACAGAGTAGAGTTCTGACAGAGTAGAGTTCAAACAGAGGAGAGGTCTGACAGAGAAGAATGTTCCTACAGAGTAGAGTTCTGACACAGTAGAGTCCTAACAGAGTAGAGTCCTAACACAGTAGAGTCCTAACAGAGTAGAGTTCTAAAAGGGTAGAGTTTTGACAGAGTAAAGATCTGACAGAGCAGAGTTCTAACAGAGTAGAGTTCTGACAGAGTAGAGATCTAACAGAGTAGAGTTCTAACAGAGTAGAGGTCTGACAGAGTAGAGTTCTGACAGAGTAGAGTCCTAACAGAGTAGAGTTCTAACAGAGGAGAGGTCTGACAGAGTAGAGTTCTAACAGAGTAGAGTCCTAACAGAGTAGAGTTCTAACAGAGGAGAGGTCTGACAGAGTAGAGTGTTCTGACAGAGTAGAGTTCTAACACAGTAGAGTCCTAACAGAGTAGAGTTCTAACACAGTAGAGTCCTAACAGAGTAGAGTTCTAACAGAATAGAGTTCTAACAGAGTAGAGTCCTAACAGAGTAGAGTCCTAACAGAGTAGAGTTCTGACAGAGTAGAGTTCTAACACAGTAGAGTTCTAACAGAGTAGAGTTCAAACAGAGGAGAGGTCTGACAGAGTAGAGTTCTGACAGAGTAGAGTCCTAACAGAGTAGAGTTCTAACACAGTAGAGTTCTAACAGAGTAGAGTCCCAACAGAGTAGAGTTCTAACACAGTAGAGTCCTAACAGGGTAGAGTTCTAACACAGTAGAGTCCTAACAGAGTAGAGTTCTAACAGAGTAGAGATCTGACAGAGCAGAGTTCTGACAGAGCAGAGTTCTGACAGAGAAGAGTTCTAACAGAGTAGAGTCCTAACAGAGTAGAGTTCTAACAGAGGAGAGGTCTGACAGAGTAGAGTGTTCTAACAGAGTGGGGTTCTGACAGAGTAGAGATCTAGCAGAGTAGAGTTCTGACAGAGTAGAGTTCTAACAGAGTAGAGTTCTGACAGAGTAGAGTTCAAACAGAGGAGAGGTCTGACAGAGAAGAATGTTCTTACAGAGTAGAGTTCCGACAGAGTAGAGTTCTAACAGAGTAGAGTTCTAACACAGTAGAGCTCTAACAGAGTAGAGTTCTAACAGAGTAGAGTTCTAACACAGTAGAGCTCTAACAGAGTAGAGTCCTAACAGAGTAGAGTTCTAACACAGTAGAGTCCTAACAGAGTAGAGTTCTAACACAGTAGAGTCCTAACAGAGTAGAGTCCTAACACAGTAGAGTCCTAACAGAGTAGAGTTCTAAAAGGGTAGAGTTTTGACAGAGTAGAGATCTGACAGAGCAGAGTTCTAACAGAGTAGAGTTCTGACAGAGTAGAGATCTAACAGAGTAGAGTTCTAACAGAGTAGAGGTCTGACAGAGTAGAGTTCTGACAGAGTAGAGTCCTAACAGAGTAGAGTTCTAACAGAGGAGAGGTCTGACAGAGTAGAGTTCTAACAGAGGAGAGGTCTGACAGAGTAGAGTTCTAACAGAGTAGAGTCCTAACAGAGTAGAGTTCTAACAGAGGAGAGGTCTGACAGAGTAGAGTGTTCTGACAGAGTAGAGTTCTAACACAGTAGAGTCCTAACAGAGTAGAGTTCTAACACAGTAGAGTCCTAACAGAGTAGAGTTCTAACAGAGTAGAGTCCTAACAGAGTAGAGTCCTAACAGAGTAGAGTTCTGACAGAGTAGAGTTCTAACACAGTAGAGTTCTAACAGAGTAGAGTTCAAACAGAGGAGAGGTCTGACAGAGTAGAGTTCTAACAGAGTAGAGTCCTAACAGAGTAGAGTTCTAACACAGTAGAGTCCTAACAGAGTAGAGTTCTAACAGAGTAGAGTCCCAACAGAGTAGAGTTCTAACACAGTAGAGTCCTAACAGGGTAGAGTTCAAACACAGTAGAGTCCTAACAGAGTAGAGTTCTAACAGAGTAGAGATCTGACAGCAGAGTTCTGACAGAGCAGAGTTCTGACAGAGTAGAGTTCTAACAGAGTAGAGGTCTGACAGAGTAGAGTGTTCTAACAGAGTGGGGTTCTGACAGAGTAGAGATCTAGCAGAGTAGAGTTCTGACAGAGTAGAGTTCTAACAGAGTAGAGTTCTGACAGAGTAGAGTTCAAACAGAGGAGAGGTCTGACAGAGAAGAATGTTCTTACAGAGTAGAGTTCTGACACAGTAGAGTCCTAACAGAGTAGAGTCCTAACACAGTAGAGTCCTAACAGAGTAGAGTTCTAAAAGGGTAGAGTTTTGACAGAGTAAAGATCTGACAGAGCAGAGTTCTAACAGAGTAGAGTTCTGACAGAGTAGAGATCTAACAGAGTAGAGTTCTAACAGAGTAGAGGTCTGACAGAGTAGAGTTCTGACAGAGTAGAGTCCTAACAGAGTAGAGTTCTAACAGAGGAGAGGTCTGACAGAGTAGAGTTCTAACAGAGTAGAGTCCTAACAGAGTAGAGTTCTAACAGAGGAGAGGTCTGACAGAGTAGAGTGTTCTGACAGAGTAGAGTTCTAACACAGTAGAGTCCTAACAGAGTAGAGTTCTAACACAGTAGAGTCCTAACAGAGTAGAGTTCTAACAGAATAGAGTTCTAACAGAGTAGAGTTCTAACACAGTAGAGTCCTAACAGAGTAGAGTTCTAACACAGTAGAGTCCTAACAGAGTAGAGTTCTAACACAGTAGAGTTCTAACAGAGTAGAGTTCAAACAGAGGAGAGGTCTGACAGAGTAGAGTTCTAACAGAGTAGAGTCCTAACAGAGTAGAGTTCTAACACAGTAAAGTCCTAACAGAGTAGAGTCCCAACAGAGTAGAGTTCTAACACAGTAGAGTCCTAACAGGGTAGAGTTCTAACACAGTAGAGTCCTAACAGAGTAGAGTTCTAACAGAGTAGAGATCTGACAGAGCAGAGTTCTGACAGAGCAGAGGTTTGACAGAGTAGAGTGTTCTAACAGAGTAGAGTTCTAACAGAGTAGAGTTCTAACAGAGGAGAGGTCTGACAGAGCAGAGTGTTCTAACAGAGTAGAGTTCTGACAGAGTAGAGATCTAACAGAGTAGAGTTCTAACAGAGGAGAGGTATGACAGAGTAGAGTGCTCTAACAGAGTAGAGTTCTGACAGAGTAGAGTTCTGACAGAGTAGAGTTCTGAAAGAGTAGAGTTCTAACACAGTAGAGTTCTAACAGAGAAGAGGTCTGACAGAGCAGAGTGTTCTAACAGAGTAGAGTTCTGACAGAGTAGAGATCTAACAGAGTAGAGTTCTAACAGAGTAGAGTTCTAACAGAGGAGAGGTATGACAGAGTAGAGTGTTCTAACCGAGTAGAGTTCTGACAGAGTAGAGTTCTGACAGAGTAGAGTTCTGACAGAGTAGAGTTCTAACACAGTAGAGTTCTAACAGAGTAGAGTTCAAACAGAGGAGAGGTCTGACACAGTAGAGTTCTAACAGAGTAGAGTCCTAACAGAGTAGAGCTCTAACACAGTAGAGTCCTAACAGAGTAGAGTTATAACAGAGTAGAGTCCCAACAGAGTAGAGTTCTAACACAGTAGAGTCCTAACAGGGTAGAGTTCTAACACAGTAGAGTCCTAACAGAGTAGAGTTCTAACAGAGTAGAGATCTGACAGAGCAGAGTTCTGACAGAGCAGAGTTCTGACAGAGTAGAGTTCTAACAGAGTAGAGGTCTGACAGAGTAGAGTGTTCTAACAGAGTGGGGTTCTGACAGAGTAGAGATCTAGCAGAGTAGAGTTCTGACAGAGTAGAGTTCTAACAGAGTAGAGTTCTGACAGAGTAGAGTTCAAACAGAGGAGAGGTCTGACAGAGAAGAATGTTCTTACAGAGTAGAGTTCTGACACAGTAGAGTCCTAACAGAGTAGAGTCCTAACACAGTAGAGTCCTAACAGAGTAGAGTTCTAAAAGGGTAGAGTTTTGACAGAGTAAAGATCTGACAGAGCAGAGTTCTAACAGAGTAGAGTTCTGACAGAGTAGAGATCTAACAGAGTAGAGTTCTAACAGAGTAGAGGTCTGACAGAGGAGAGTTCTGACAGAGTAGAGTCCTAACAGAGTAGAGTTCTAACAGAGGAGAGGTCTGACAGAGTAGAGTTCTAACACAGTAGAGTCCTAACAGAGTAGAGTTCAAACAGAGGAGAGGTCTGACAGAGTAGAGTTCTAACAGAGTAGAGTCCTAACAGAGTAGAGTTCTAACACAGTCGAGTCCTAACAGGGTAGAGTTCTAACACAGTAGAGTCCTAACAGAGTAGAGTTCAAACAGAGGAGAGGTCTGACAGAGTAGAGTTCTAACAGAGTAGAGTCCCAACAGAGTAGAGTTCTAACACAGTAGAGTCCTAACAGGGTAGAGTTCTAACACAGTAGAGTCCTAACAGAGTAGAGTTCTAACAGAGTAGAGATCTGACAGAGCAGAGTTCTGACAGAGCAGAGTTCTGACAGAGTAGAGTTCTAACAGAGTAGAGTCCTAACAGAGTAGAGTTCTAACAGAGGAGAGGTCTGACAGAGTAGAGTGTTCTAACAGAGTGGGGTTCTGACAGAGTAGAGATCTAGCAGAGTAGAGTTCTGACAGAGTAGAGTCCTAACAGAGTAGAGTTCTGACAGAGTAGAGTTCAAACAGAGGAGAGGTCTGACAGAGAAGAATGTTCTTACAGAGTAGAGTTCCGACAGAGTAGAGTTCTAACAGAGTAGAGTTCTGACAGAGTAGAGTTCTAACACAGTAGAGTCCTAACAGAGTAGAGCTCTAACACAGTAGAGTCCTAACAGAGTAGAGTTCTAACAGAGTAGAGTCCTAACAGAGTATAGTTCTAACACAGTAGAGTCCTAACAGAGTAGAGTTCTAACAGAGTAGAGTTCTGACAGAGTAGAGATCTGACAGAGCAGAGTTCTGACAGAGTAGAGTTCTAACAGAGGAGAGGTCTGACAGAGTAGAGTGTTCTAACAGAGTAGAGTTCTAACAGAGTAGAGTTCTAACAGAGGAGAGGTCTGACAGAGTAGAGTGTTCTAACAGAGGAGAGTTCTGACACAGTAGAGTTCTAACAGAGTAGAGTTCTAACAGAGTAGAGTTCCGACAGAGTAGAGTTCTAACAGAGTAGAGTTCTGACAGAGGAGAGGTCTGACAGAGTAGAGTGTTCTAACAGAGTAGAGTTCTAACAGAGTAGAGTTCTAACAGAGGAGAGGTCTGACAGAGCAGAGTGTTCTAACACAGTAGAGTCCTAACAGAGTAGAGTTCTAAAAGGGTAGAGTTTTGACAGAGTAAAGATCTGACAGAGCAGAGTTCTAACAGAGTAGAGTTCTGACAGAGTAGAGATCTAACAGAGTAGAGTTCTAACAGAGTAGAGGTCTGACAGAGTAGAGTTCTGACAGAGTAGAGATCTAACAGAGTAGAGTTCTAACAGAGTAGAGTTCTAACAGAGGAGAGGTATGACAGAGTAGAGTGCTCTAACAGAGTAGAGTTCTGACAGAGTAGAGTTCTGACAGAGTAGAGTTCTGAAAGAGTAGAGTTCTAACACAGTAGAGTTCTAACAGAGGAGAGGTCTGACAGAGCAGAGTGTTCTAACAGAGTAGAGTTCTGACAGAGTAGAGATCTAACAGAGTAGAGTTCTAACAGAGTAGAGTTCTAACAGAGAGAGGTCCTAACAGAGTAGAGAGTTCTAACAGAGTAGAGTTCTGACAGAGTAGAGTTCTGACAGAGTAGAGTTCTGACAGAGTAGAGTTCTAACACAGTAGAGTTCTAACAGAGTAGAGTTCAAACAGAGGAGAGGTCTGACAGAGAAGAATGTTCTAACAGAGTAGAGTGTCCCACAGAGTAGAGTTCTAACAAAGTAGAGTTCTGACAGAGTAGAGTTCTAACACAGTAGAGTCCTAACAGAGTAGAGTTCTAACAGAGTAGAATCCTAACAGAGTAGAGTTCTAACACAGTAGAGTCCTAACAGAGTAGAGTTCTAACACAGTAGAGTCCTAACAGAGTAGAGTTCTAACACAGTAGAGTCCTAACAGAGTAGAGTTCTAACAGAGTAGAGATCTGACAGAGGAGAGGTCTGACAGAGTAGAGTGTTCTAACAGAGTAGAGTTCTAACAGAGTAGAGTTCTAACAGAGGAGAGGTCTGACAGAGCAGAGTGTTCTAACAGAGTAGAGTTCTAACAGAGGAGAGGTATGACAGAGTAGAGTGCTCTAACAGAGTAGAGTTCTGACAGAGTAGAGTTCTGACAGAGTAGAGTTCTGAAAGAGTAGAGTTCTAACACAGTAGAGTTCTAACAGAGGAGAGGTCTGACAGAGCAGAGTGTTCTAACAGAGTAGAGTTCTGACAGAGTAGAGATCTAACAGAGTAGAGATCTAACAGAGTAGAGTTCTAACAGAGTAGAGTTCTAACAGAGGAGAGGTATGACAGAGTAGAGTGTTCTAACCGAGTAGAGTTCTGACAGAGTAGAGTTCTGACAGAGTAGAGTTCTGACAGAGTAGAGTTCTAACACAGTAGAGTTCTAACAGAGTAGAGTTCAAACAGAGGAGAGGTCTGACAGAGAAGAATGTTCTAACAGAGTAGAGTGTCCCACAGAGTAGAGTTCTAACAAAGTAGAGTTCTGACAGAGTAGAGTTCTAACACAGTAGAGTCCTAACAGAGTAGAGTTCTAACAGAGTAGAATCCTAACAGAGTAGAGTTCTAACACAGTAGAGTCCTAACAGAGTAGAGTTCTAACACAGTAGAGTCCTAACAGAGTAGAGTTCTAACACAGTAGAGTCCTAACAGAGTAGAGTTCTAACAGAGTAGAGATCTGACAGAGTAGAGTTCTAACAGAGTAGAGTCCTAACAGAGTAGAGTTCTGACAGGGTAGAGTTCTAAGACAGTAGAGTCCTAACAGAGCAGAGTTCAAACAGAGGAGAGGTCTGACAGAGAAGAATGTTCTAAAAGAGCAGAGTGTTCTGACAAAGTAGAGTGTTCTGACAGAGTAGAGTTCTAACACAGTAGAGTTCTAACAGAGTAGAGTTTTAACAAAGTAGAGTTCTAACAGAGTAAAGTGTTCTGAGACAGTAGAGTTCTAACAGAGTAGAGTTCTAACAGAGTAGAGTTCTAACAGAGTAGAGTGTTCAACAGAGCAGAGTGTTCTCACAGAGTAGAGTGTTCTGACAGAGTAGAGTTCTAACAGAGTAGAGTTCTAATAGAGGAGAGGTCTGACAGAGTAGAGTTCTGACAGAGTAGAGTTCTAACAAAGTAGAGTTCTGACAGAGGAGAGTTCTGACAGAGTAGAGTTCTAACAGAGTTCTGACAGATTACAGTTCTGACAGAGTAGAGTTCTAACAGAGTTCTGACAGGGTAGATTTCTACCAGGGTAGAGTTCTAACAGAGTAGAGTGTTCTGACAGAGTAGAGTGTTCTGACAGAGAAGAGTTCTAACAGAGTAGAGTTCTGACAGAGTAGAGTTCTAACAGAGAAGAGTTCTAAAGGAGTAAAGTTCTGACAGAGTAGAGTTCTAACAGAGTAGAGTTCTGACAGAGAAGGGTTCTAACAGAGAAGAGTTTTAAAGGAGTAGAGTTCTGACAGAGTAGAGTTCTAAAGGAGTAGAGTTCTGACAGAGTAGAGTTCTAACAGAGTAGAGTTCTGAAAGAGTAGAGTTCTAACAGAGAAGAGTTCTAACAGAGTAGAGTTCTGAAAGAGTAGAGTTCTAACACAGTAGAATTCTAACAGAGTAGAGTTCTGACAGAGTAGAGTTCTAACAGTTATGACAGATTAGAGTTCTGACAGAGTAGAGTTCTAACAGAGTAGAGTTCTAACAGAGTTCTGACAGATTACAGTTCTGACAGAGTAGAGTTCTAACAGAGTTCTGACAGGGTAGATTTCTACCAGGGTAGAGTTCTAACAGAGTAGAGTGTTCTGACAGAGTAGAGTGTTCTGACAGAGAAGAGTTCTAACAGAGTAGAGTTCTGAAAGAGTAGAGTTCTAACACAGTAGAATTCTAACAGAGTAGAGTTCTGACAGAGTAGAGTTCTAACAGAGAAGGGTTCTAAAGGAGTAGAGTTCTGACAGAGTAGAGTTCTAACAGAGTAGAGTTCTGAAAGAGAAGGGTTCTAACAGAGAAGAGTTTTAAAGGAGTAGAGTTCTGACAGAGTAGAGTTCTAACAGAGTAGAGTTCTAACACAGTAAAGTCCTAACAGAGTAGAGTTCTAACAGAGTAGTGTTCTAACAGAGTAGAGTCCTAACAGAGTAGAGTCCTAACAGAGTAGAGTTCTGACAGAGTAGAGTTCTAACACAGTAGAGTTCTAACAGAGTAGAGTTCAAACAGAGGAGAGGTCTGACAGAGTAGAGTTCTAACAGAGTAGAGTCCTAACAGAGTAGAGTTCTAACACAGTAGAGTCCTAACAGAGTAGAGTTCTAACACAGTAGAGTCCTAACAGAGTAGAGTTCTAACACAGTAGAGTCCTAACAGAGTAGAGTCCCAACAGAGTAGAGTTCTAACACAGTAGAGTCCTAACAGGGTAGAGTTCTAACACAGTAGAGTCCTAACAGAGTAGAGTTCTAACAGAGTAGAGATCTGACAGAGCAGAGTTCTGACAGAGCAGAGTTCTGACAGAGTAGAGTTCTAACAGAGTAGAGTCCTAACAGAGTAGAGTTCTAACAGAGGAGAGGTCTGACAGAGTAGAGTGTTCTAACAGAGTGGGGTTCTGACAGAGTAGAGATCTAGCAGAGTAGAGTTCTGACAGAGTAGAGTCCTAACAGAGTAGAGTTCTGACAGAGTAGAGTTCAAACAGAGGAGAGGTCTGACAGAGAAGAATGTTCTTACAGAGTAGAGTTCCGACAGAGTAGAGTTCTAACAGAGTAGAGTTCTGACAGAGTAGAGTTCTAACACAGTAGAGTCCTAACAGAGTAGAGCTCTAACACAGTAGAGTCCTAACAGAGTAGAGTTCTAACAGAGTAGAGTCCTGACAGAGTAGAGTTCTAACACAGTAGAGTCCTAACAGAGTAGAGTTCTAACAGAGTAGAGTTCTGACAGAGTAGAGATCTGACAGAGCAGAGTTCTGACAGAGTAGAGTTCTAACAGAGGAGAGGTCTGACAGAGTAGAGTGTTCTAACAGAGTAGAGTTCTAACAGAGTAGAGTTCTAACAGAGGAGAGGTCTGACAGAGTAGAGTGTTCTAACAGAGGAGAGTTCTGACACAGTAGAGTTCTAACAGAGTAGAGTTCTAACAGAGTAGAGTTCCGACAGAGTAGAGTTCTAACAGAGTAGAGTTCTGACAGAGGAGAGGTCTGACAGAGTAGAGTGTTCTAACAGAGTAGAGTTCTAACAGAGTAGAGTTCTAACAGAGGAGAGGTCTGACAGAGCAGAGTGTTCTAACAGAGTAGAGTTCTGACAGAGTAGAGATCTAACAGAGTAGAGTTCTAACAGAGTAGAGTTCTAACAGAGGAGAGGTATGACAGAGTAGAGTGTTCTAACAGAGTAGAGTTCTGACAGAGTAGAGTTCTGACAGAGTAGAGTTCTGAAAGAGTAGAGTTCTAACACAGTAGAGTTCTAACAGAGGAGAGGTCTGACAGAGCAGAGTGTTCTAACAGAGTAGAGTTCTGACAGAGTAGAGATCTAACAGAGTTGAGTTCTAACAGAGTAGAGTTCTAACAGAGGAGAGGTATGACAGAGTAGAGTGTTCTAACCGAGTAGAGTTCTGACAGAGTAGAGTCCTGACAGAGTAGAGTTCTGACAGAGTAGAGTTCTAACACAGTAGAGTTCTAACAGAGTAGAGTTCAAACAGAGGAGAGGTCTGACAGAGAAGAATGTTCTAACAGAGTAGAGTGTCCCACAGAGTAGAGTTCTAACAAAGTAGAGTTCTGACAGAGTAGAGTTCTAACACAGTAGAGTCCTAACAGAGTAGAGTTCTAACAGAGTAGAATCCTAACAGAGTAGAGTTCTAACACAGTAGAGTCCTAACAGAGTAGAGTTCTAACACAGTAGAGTCCTAACAGAGTAGAGTTCTAACACAGTAGAGTCCTAACAGAGTAGAGTTCTAACAGAGTAGAGATCTGACAGAGTAGAGTTCTAACAGAGTAGAGTCCTAACAGAGTAGAGTTCTGACAGGGTAGAGTTCTAAGACAGTAGAGTCCTAACAGAGCAGAGTTCAAACAGAGGAGAGGTCTGACAGAGAAGAATGTTCTAACAGAGCAGAGTGTTCTGACAAAGTAGAGTGTTCTGACAGAGTAGAGTTCTAACACAGTAGAGTTCTAACAGAGTAGAGTTTTAACAAAGTAGAGTTCTAACAGAGTAGAGTGTTCTGAGACAGTAGAGTTCTAACAGAGTAGAGTTCTAACAGAGTAGAGTTCTAACAGAGTAGAGTGTTCAACAGAGCAGAGTGTTCTAACAGAGTAGAGTGTTCTGACAGAGTAGAGTTCTAACAGAGTAGAGTTCTAATAGAGGAGAGGTCTGACAGAGTAGAGTTCTGACAGAGTAGAGTTCTAACAAAGTAGAGTTCTGACAGAGGAGAGTTCTGACAGAGTAGAGTTCTAACAGAGTTCTGACAGATTACAGTTCTGACAGAGTAGAGTTCTAACAGAGTTCTGACAGGGTAGATTTCTACCAGGGTAGAGTTCTAACAGAGTAGAGTGTTCTGACAGAGTAGAGTGTTCTGACAGAGAAGAGTTCTAACAGAGTAGAGTTCTGACAGAGTAGAGTTCTAACAGAGAAGAGTTCTAAAGGAGTAGAGTTCTGACAGAGTAGAGTTCTAACAGAGTAGAGTTCTGACAGAGAAGGGTTCTAACAGAGAAGAGTTTTAAAGGAGTAGAGTTCTGACAGAGTAGAGTTCTAACAGAGAAGAGTTCTAAAGGAGTAGAGTTCTGACAGAGTAGAAATCTAACAGAGTAGAGTTCTGAAAGAGTAGAGTTCTAACAGAGAAGAGTTCTAACAGAGTAGAGTTCTGAAAGAGTAGAGTTCTAACACAGTAGAATTCTAACAGAGTAGAGTTCTGACAGAGTAGAGTTCTAACAGAGTAGAGTTCTAACAGAGGAGAGGTCTGACAGAGAAGAATGTTCTAACAGAGTAGAGTCCTAACAGAGTAGAGTTTTAACAAAGTAGAGTCCTAACAGAGTAGAGTTCTGACAGGGTAGAGTTCTAAGACAGTAGAGTCCTAACAGAGCAGAGTTCAAACAGAGGAGAGGTCTGACAGAGAAGAATGTTCGAACAGAGCAGAGTGTTCTGACAAAGTAGAGTGTTCTGACAGAGTAGAGTTCTAACACAGTAGAGTTCTAACAGAGTAGAGTTTTAACAAAGTAGAGTTCTAACAGAGTAGAGTGTTCTGAGACAGTAGAGTTCTAACAGAGTAGAGTTCTAACAGAGTAGAGTTCTAACAGAGTAGAGTGTTCAACAGAGCAGAGTGTTCTCACAGAGTAGAGTGTTCTGACAGAGTAGAGTTCTAACAGAGTAGAGTTCTAATAGAGGAGAGGTCTGACAGAGTAGAGTTCTGACAGAGTAGAGTTCTAACAAAGTAGAGTTCTGACAGAGGAGAGTTCTGACAGAGTATAGTTCTAACAGTTATGACAGATTAGAGTTCTGACAGAGTAGAGTTCTAACAGAGTTCTGACAGATTACAGTTCTGACAGAGTAGAGTTCTAACAGAGTTCTGACAGGGTAGATTTCTACCAGGGTAGAGTTCTAACAGAGTAGAGTGTTCTGACAGAGTAGAGTGTTCTGACAGAGAAGAGTTCTAACAGAGTAGAGTTCTGAAAGAGTAGAGTTCTAACACAGTAGAATTCTAACAGAGTAGAGTTCTGACAGAGTAGAGTTCTAACAGAGAAGGGTTCTAAAGGAGTAGAGTTCTGACAGAGTAGAGTTCTAACAGAGTAGAGTTCTGAAAGAGAAGGGTTCTAACAGAGAAGAGTTTTAAAGGAGTAGAGTTCTGACAGAGTAGAGTTCTAACAGAGTAGAGTTCTAAAGGAGTAGAGTTCTGACAGAGTAGAGTTCTAACAGAGTAGAGTTCTGACAGAGAAGGGTTCTAACAGAGAAGAGTTCTAAAGGAGTAGAGTTCTGACAGAGTAGAGTTCTAACAGAGTAGAGTTCTGAAAGAGTAGAGTTCTAACAGAGAAGAGTTCTAACAGAGTAGAGTTCTGACAGAGAAGGGTTCTAACAGATAAGAGTTCTAAAGGAGTAGAGTTCTGACAGAGTAGAGTTCGAACAGAGGAGAGTTCTAACACAGTAGAGTTCTGACAGAGTAGAGTCGTCGGACAGAGTAGAGTTCTAATAGAGAAGAGTTCTGACAGAGTAGAGTTCTAACAGAGTAGAGTTCTAATAAAGTAGAGTTCTAACAGAGTAGAGTTCTAATAGAGTTCTGACAGAGTAGAGTTCTGATAGAGTAGACTTCAAATAGAGTAGGGTGTTCTGACAGAGTAGAGTTCTAACAGAGCAGAGTTCTGACAGAGGAGAGTTCTAACAGAGTTCTGACAGAGGAGAGTTCTGACAGAGTAGAGTTCTAACAGAATTCTAACACAGTAGAGTTCTAACAGAGTAGAGTTTTAACAAAGTAGAGTTCTAACAGAGTAGAGTGTTCTGAGACAGTAGAGTTCTAACAGAGTAGAGTTCTAACAGAGTAGAGTTCTAACAGAGTAGAGTGTTCAACAGAGCAGAGTGTTCTAACAGAGTAGAGTGTTCTGACAGAGTAGAGTTCTAACAGAGTAGAGTTCTAATAGAGGAGAGGTCTGACAGAGTAGAGTTCTGACAGAGTAGAGTTCTAACAGAGTTCTGACAGCGGAGAGTTCTGACAGAGTAGAGTTCTAACAGAGTTCTGACAGATTACAGTTCTGACAGAGTAGAGTTCTAACAGAGGTTCTGACAGGGTAGATTTCTACCAGAGTAGAGTTCTAACAGAGTAGAGTTCTGACAGAGTAGAGTGTTCTGACAGAGAAGAGTTCTAACAGAGTAGAGTTCTGACAGAGTAGAGTTCTAACAGAGAAGAGTTCTAAAGGAGTAGAGTTCTGACAGAGTAGAGTTCTAACAGAGTAGAGTTCTGACAGAGAAGGGTTCTAACAGAGAAGAGTTTTAAAGGAGTAGAGTTCTGACAGAGTAGAGTTCTAACAGAGAAGAGTTCTAAAGGAGTAGAGTTCTGACAGAGTAGAAATCTAACAGAGTAGAGTTCTGAAAGAGTAGAGTTCTAACAGAGAAGAGTTCTAACAGAGTAGAGTTCTGAAAGAGTAGAGTTCTAACACAGTAGAATTCTAACAGAGTAGAGTTCTGACAGAGTAGAGTTCTAACAGAGTAGAGTTCTAACAGAGGAGAGGTCTGACAGAGAAGAATGTTCTAACAGAGTAGAGTTCTAACAGAGTAGAGTTTAACAAAGTAGAGTCCTAACAGAGTAGAGTTCTGACAGGGTAGAGTTCTAAGACAGTAGTGTCCTAACAGAGCAGAGTTCAAACAGAGGAGAGGTCTGACAGAGAAGAATGTTCGAACAGAGCAGAGTGTTCTGACAAAGTAGAGTGTTCTGACAGAGTAGAGTTCTAACACAGTAGAGTTCTAACAGAGTAGAGTTCTGACAGAGAAGGGTTCTAACAGAGTAGAGTGTTCTCTGAGACAGTAGAGTTCTAACAGAGTAGAGTTCTAACAGAGTAGAGTGTTCAACAGAGTGTTCTCACAGAGTAGAGTGTTCTGACAGAGTAGAGTTCTAACAGAGTAGAGTTCTAATAGAGGAGAGGTCTGACAGAGTAGAGTTCTGACAGAGTAGAGTTCTAACAAAGTAGAGTTCTGACAGAGGAGAGTTCTGACAGAGTATAGTTCTAACAGTTATGACAGATTAGAGTTCTGACAGAGTAGAGTTCTAACAGAGTTCTGACAGATTACAGTTCTGACAGAGTAGAGTTCTAACAGAGTTCTGACAGGGTAGATTTCTACCAGGGTAGAGTTCTAACAGAGTAGAGTGTTCTGACAGAGTAGAGTGTTCTGACAGAGAAGAGTTCTAACAGAGTAGAGTTCTGAAAGAGTAGAGTTCTAACACAGTAGAATTCTAACAGAGTAGAGTTCTGACAGAGTAGAGTTCTAACAGAGAAGGGTTCTAAAGGAGTAGAGTTCTGACAGAGTAGAGTTCTAACAGAGTAGAGTTCTGAAAGAGAAGGGTTCTAACAGAGAAGAGTTTTAAAGGAGTAGAGTTCTGACAGAGTAGAGTTCTAACAGAGTAGAGTTCTAAAGGAGTAGAGTTCTGACAGAGTAGAGTTCTAACAGAGTAGAGTTCTGACAGAGAAGGGTTCTAACAGAGAAGAGTTCTAAAGGAGTAGAGTTCTGACAGAGTAGAGTTCTAACAGAGTAGAGTTCTGAAAGAGTAGAGTTCTAACAGAGAAGAGTTCTAACAGAGTAGAGTTCTGACAGAGAAGGGTTCTAACAGATAAGAGTTCTAAAGGAGTAGAGTTCTGACAGAGTAGAGTTCGAACAGAGGAGAGTTCTAACACAGTAGAGTTCTGACAGAGTAGAGTCGTCGGACAGAGTAGAGTTCTAATAGAGAAGAGTTCTGACAGAGTAGAGTTCTAACAGAGTAGAGTTCTAATAAAGTAGAGTTCTAACAGAGTAGAGTTCTAATAGAGTTCTGACAGAGTAGAGTTCTGATAGAGTAGACTTCAAATAGAGTAGGGTGTTCTGACAGAGTAGAGTTCTAACAGAGCAGAGTTCTGACAGAGGAGAGTTCTAACAGAGTTCTGACAGAGGAGAGTTCTGACAGAGTAGAGTTCTAACAGAATTCTAACAGAGTAGACTTCTGACAGAGTAGGGTTCCAAAAGAGTAGAGTTCTGACAGAGTACGGTTCTGGCATAGTAGAGTGTTCTAACAGAGAAGAGTGTTCTCACAGAGTAGAGTTCTAACAGAGTAAAGTTCCGACAGAGAAGGTTTCTGACAGAGTAGAGTTCTAACAGAGTAGAGTTCTGACAGAGGAGAGTTCCAACAGAGTAGAGTTCTGACAGAGTAGAGTTCTAACACAGTAGAATTCTAACAGAGTAGAGTTCTTACAGAGAAGAGTTCTAAAGGAGTAGAGTTCTGACAGTGTAGAGTTCTAACACAGTAGAGTCCTAACAGAGGAGAGTTCTGACAGAGTAGAGTTCTTACAGAGAAGAGTTCTAAAGGAGTAGAGTTCTGACAGAGTAGAGTTCTAACACAGTAGAATTCTAACAGAGTAGAGTTCTGACAGAGTAGAGTTCTTACAGAGAAGAGTTCTAAAGGAGTAGAGTTCTGACAGAGTAGAGTTCTAACACAGTAGAATTCTAACAGAGTAGAGTTCTGACAGAGAAGAGTTCTAACAGAGTAGAGTTCTGACAGAGGAGAGTTCTAACAGAGTAGAGTTCTAACAGAGTAGAGTTCTGACAGAGGAGAGTTCTAACAGAGTAGAGTTCTAACAAAGTAGAGTTCTAACAGAGTAGAGTTCTAACAGAGTAGAGTTCTGACAGAGGAGAGTTCTAACAGAGTAGAGTTCTAACAAAGTAGAGTTCTGACAGAGGAGAGTTCTAACAGAGTAGAGTTCTAACAAAGTAGAGTTCTGACAGAGGAGAGTTCTAACAGAGTAGAGTTCTGACAGAGTAGAGTTCTAACAGAGTAGAGTTCAAACAGAGTAGAGCTCTAACAGAGTAGAGTTCTGACAGAGGAGAGTTCTAACAGAGTAGAGTTCTAACAAAGTAGAGTTCTGACAGAGTAGAGTTCTAACAAAGTAGAGTTCTAACAGAGTAGAGTTCTAACAGAGTAGAGTTCTGACAGAGGAGAGTTCTAACAGAGTAGAGTTCTAACAAAGTAGAGTTCTGACAGAGTAGAGTTCTAACAGAGTAGAGTTCTGACAGAGGAGAGTTCTAACAGAGTAGAGTTCTAACAGAGTAGAGTTCTGACAGAGTAGAGTTCTAACAAAGTAGAGTTCTGACAGAGTAGAGTTCTAACAGAGTAGAGTTCTAACAAAGTAGAGTTCTAACAGAGTAGAGTTCTGACAGAGAAGAGTTCTAACAGAGTAGAGTTCTGACAGAGGAGAGTTCTAACAGAGTAGAGTTCTAACAGAGTAGAGTTCTGACAGAGGAGAGTTCTAACAGAGTAGAGTTCTAACAAAGTAGAGTTCTAACAGAGTAGAGTTCTAACAGAGTAGAGTTCTGACAGAGGAGAGTTCTAACAGAGTAGAGTTCTAACAAAGTAGAGTTCTGACAGAGGAGAGTTCTAACAGAGTAGAGTTCTAACAAAGTAGAGTTCTGACAGAGGAGAGTTCTAACAGAGTAGAGTTCTGACAGAGTAGAGTTCTAACAGAGTAGAGTTCAAACAGAGTAGAGCTCTAACAGAGTAGAGTTCTGACAGAGGAGAGTTCTAACAGAGTAGAGTTCTAACAAAGTAGAGTTCTGACAGAGTAGAGTTCTAACAAAGTAGAGTTCTAACAGAGTAGAGTTCTAACAGAGTAGAGTTCTGACAGAGGAGAGTTCTAACAGAGTAGAGTTCTAACAAAGTAGAGTTCTGACAGAGTAGAGTTCTAACAGAGTAGAGTTCTGACAGAGGAGAGTTCTAACAGAGTAGAGTTCTAACAAAGTAGAGTTCTGACAGAGTAGAGTTCTAACAAAGTAGAGTTCTGACAGAGTAGAGTTCTAACAGAGTAGAGTTCAAACAGAGTAGAGTTCTGACAGAGTAGAGTTCAAACAGAGTAGAGTTCTAACAAAGTAGAGTTCTGACAGAGTAGAGTTCTAACAAAGTAGAGTTCTGACAGAGTAGAGTTCTAACAGAGTAGAGTTCTAACAGAGTAGAGTTCAAACAGAGTAGAGTTCTGACAGAGTAGAGTTCAAACAGAGTAGAGTTCTAACAAAGTAGAGTTCTGACAGAGTAGAGTTCTAACAAAGTAGAGTTCTGACAGAGTAGAGTTCTAACAGAGTAGAGTTCTAACAGAGTAGAGTTCTAACAGAGTAGAGTTCTAACAAAGTAGAGTTCTGACAGAGTAGAGTTCTAACAGAGTAGAGTTCTAACAGAGTAGAGTTCTGACAGAGGAGAGTTCTAACAGAGTAGAGTTCTAACAGAGTAGAGTTCTAACAGAGTAGAGTTCTGACAGAGGAGAGTTCTAACAGAGTAGAGTTCTAACAAAGTAGAGTTCTAACAGAGTAGAGTTCTAACAGAGTAGAGTTCTGACAGAGGAGAGTTCTAACAGAGTAGAGTTCTAACAAAGTAGAGTTCTGACAGAGGAGAGTTCAAACAGAGTAGAGTTCTAACAGAGTAGAGTTCTGACAGAGGAGAGTTCTGACAGAGGAGAGTTCTAACAGAGTAGAGTTCTAACAAAGTAGAGTTCTGACAGAGTAGAGTTCTAACAAAGTAGAGTTCTGACAGAGGAGAGTTCTAACAGAGTAGAGTTCTAACAAAGTAGAGTTCTGACAGAGTAGAGTTCTGACAGAGTAGAGTTCTAACAGAGTAGAGTTCTAACAGAGTAGAGTTCAAACAGAGTAGAGTTCTGACAGAGACAGAGACAGAGACTCAGACAGACGGTCAGGACAGTGGACCAGAGTGAGGATTTCCTCTGCCTTTGAGATGGCAGAGCAGCAGCGGTCTGTTGGAGAACGTTCTCAGCTGTCTGTCCAGCAGGGGACAGAGGGTGGTCAGGGTTCTCCATGGTGGATAACTCCACAGAGGACCCTCTTCATGCTAACATCTAAGAGCAGCTCAGAGGATGAGGAGGGCTGCGTGCTGAGCAGAGACGACAGGATGTGTCAGAGTCACCTCTGTGACTCCACCTGTGAGGCTAGAACATCCATCACCTAGACCCTGATGATTCCAACCATGCATTCAGAGAAAACAAGCTGCAGAACTGCTGAAAGATTCTGTTTTAATGATGGAGCTGACACAATCCTCTGTCTGCATTCACATCTCATGGGTACCCTGCCAGAGTCCACTTGTGTCTGAGACCACCTGGGCCTGAGCACGCTCTGTTTGCATTCACGCAGACGTGAAGCTGAAGTACTCAGAACCAGGACCTGTAATATGAATAGGGCTGTAGTCAAAAAAAGAAAAACTTGGTCGACCAAAATCGCACCCTGGCACCAATTAATCGATCGGTCGTTCAGGTAAAAAACTTCATTCATTATAAAAAGTTACCTGTTGGGGACTAATTCAATCCATCCAGGCTCCTCACTGCACCTGCTTGGTGCTCTAAATGACCCTAAAGTAAACGTAACAAGCCTTTGGAAGCATTAATGTATCTTCTCAGCTCATCACGTCTGACTATATAATAGAATTAACTGAGAGACGATCAGCGCCCACCTGCCTCTGATCTCCGTGATCCCGGCGCGGTAACTCTTCAAACTCATACAGCCTACAAAATAACCTCAGATCATCGTTTTTCATCCGTTTATAATGGTAACTATGAACAGGATCACTTGATCCAGGCCGCGCTGTTATTTATGAGCATAAAGCAGACAGCAGGCAGCGTTTATTTACGGAGGTGAGAGGAAAAAAGTTGGCTCGTTGGGACTTAATGACCAGCAGACATCGCCTTTTATCAGCTCTTCTTTCTGTGTGGCTGTAAGAGAAGCTAACGCTAATGTGAACTCTTTAAGGAGATTATATAACGACATTATACTACGCAGCCTATTCACTGACAGGTAAATTAAACTGACCAGGAGTTGATGCAGTGAGGGAGGGCAGAGCAGAGACACTCAGCAGCGCCACTTCAATACAAACAGCCTGCATCTTTGTGACGAGTTGATGTGTTGTTTCTGAGCGTTGGTGCTGTAAAATATCAGGAAATATCCCGCTCTGCTAGCTCTGTGTGCTTCTCTACCTGTAATTCCAGGAGCTGCATTGCTCCTGTTCCCAGCAGCACGTCTCTCTCTCAGCTGCTCACATGCTTTTGCCCCCAGACCAGCGTCTAGGGGCGGGGGGGGCGATTCGCTGACCAGGGTGATCTCGGTCAACCTAAAGCTTTCCGATCAATGAATCGACCAATCGACTTGAAGCTGTCAGCCCTAGATATGAAAGCACCATCAGGTTCTTCATCAGGGATTTTCCGCAGCCATTAGGCCTGTTTCATTGCTGCAGAAATGTTCAGATTCATCCTAAAACTCTCATGTTTGAATACATTTCTATGAAGATGACTAAATTAACAGACTGTCCCTTTATCTCTCTTTATCTGTACCGTTGAATTTCCTTCATAAGGCGCTGCTGTGAGTAGATAGATGCTAAAGTGTGACGTGCAGAGTCTAGCTCACGTATATCACACATAAAAACAGTGGGCTGCTGTTCAGAGTCGGTGAAAGCAGCAGATCCAGTCTGATTTATGTATTTAAAGCTTTTCCTCTCCACACGTTCACATCAGAGTAATAATCAGAGACCAGCTCAGATGGAGAGTGGAAAGAATGGCGGGGTTCTCACTCAGGGTAACAATGGCCTCCGTTGATCTCAGACTCGGCCTTCGCCGCAGCCAAAACCACAGCCAACGCACAGGAAACGTCACGAACACCCGGACATGTGTGTGAGCGTTTTAACCCTTTTTCAGCCACCGCGTTTTTCCACCGTCACAGCAGAGGATCGTGGGAATATTTACTGGAAGTCATGCTTGTGCACTTTCCCCCACTTTTCACAGCACAAATTTGAAAACCATCATAATTTTCTCCTTATTCTGAGCAGCTGCTGCTCCCTTCACTCCTGTCACTGTGAGTTTGACAGTCTCTGAGAAATACGCTCCAAAAACCTGAATAATGAGGCTGAAATATTAAAAATGCTTGAAAAGGATCCACATGTCTGAGTGTGTGGACCATTCTCATCACCGTTAGTTCTCTACGCCGGTCTAAGTGAGAGATGGTTGGTTTTATCCAGCAGACTCTAAATGTTTGTTCAGGTAAATGCAGACCTTCACTGTTTAAATGCTGGTCCAGAGGAACTGCAGCATGTGGTGTTACTGCTGAAGGGGGTCAGACTGGTTTGGATTTCCTGCACCCGTTAGTTCAGGCAGGTCAGAGCTGTCATAACTGAGATCAGCTGATCTCACACACACCCCCATCAGCTGATTCCCTTTAAGAACGCTGCTGGTTAATCGCTCTCTGCTGCCTTATTTTAACACCTGGTTTTTCTCTGCAAGCCGCTCTGACTACCCTCCTCCTCCCCAGCTCCTCCTTCATCCGGCTCCTGACTTAATCACTGGTGTCTGCTCTGCTCTGGGTTTTGCTGCACCTCTCCCTGCCTTATGCCTTCTTTATCAGCAAAGGAGAGCAGGATCATGAACTGTTCCTGCTCGATGCTTTCCTCATTGGGGGGGAATCCCAGAACAGCCACACCACCAAATATAACAGCAATTAATGCTAATTAACGACAGCTAATATAGAAACATTTATAGACCAGAATCATGTGTGTTCCTTAACAAAGGGGTTCTAGACTCCCCAGACCAGGATTACCCTGTCTTTACGTCCAGCCCCACATTACATTTATTCATAATGAGGGGCGATGGGCTTTTCCGCAGCTCTGTGTTTGTTTCTTAATGTTCATTGATAAAGGGGCCAGGAAACTGTTATCCCGACAGGTTTAACCCCGTGTAGAGAGGAGGAGGTGCTTGGGGATGACTGTAACACCATGACAGAGCAGAAAAACATCGTCTGTAAAAACAGGATTACATCTGCTGTGTCTGATCCTCTCAACTGGTGGACTCTCAGGATGCAGCTTCTTCAGACACAACATTGCATTTTACATTTGTGTGGAGGATTGCAGAGGGACAACATGAGTGGTAGTCATGACAACACAGGTCACTACAGCGTAGATACGGCAACGATTCAGAGCAGAAGTCTGAACCCGGCTTCGTGTGCCGGCTTTGTGTCGGACCCCCTAAAAAATCAAGATCACCTTTTAAGGAGCTCCCATCATCAGATTGACTCTAAATGCTCTGCTGCATAATGGGGAAGAAAATCCTGGTCTGAGTGTTAAAACATGACATTGTTGAGCATCTTAGGGTCTCTCTGGGTTTACTGCTGCTTTCAGGGGGTTTACTTTGGCTTATACTGAATGTTTTATATTAAAACGATGGAGATTTACTTCTGGTATAAACTGACAAAGAAGAGCTTGTGTTTTAGGACAGACGAAGCTAACTATGCTGCAGAAGTTATGGTTGATCAGCGTGAAATTTTAGGAACATTTGGATGTAACATCTCAGAGAAACCAGCTTCTTTTCCTAAAGTGGAAGCAGATGCTGACACACAAGGCTTTGAATGAAACCAGTGAATCAGGACAGACGGAGAAGAAGAGAGGGATGAGAGTGTGTCTGTTTTATCTCTGTAAAGCTCTAAAAGCCTCCAGAGTTTAACTCTGCATCGTCTCTGAACCTTCGTCATAGACCATCAGCAGAATGAAAACAAAGCCGGTTCGTCTAATTTTGTCTGCAGGATTGTTTCAGGTCTGATAATGTGACGTGAAGGCTGCAGACAGGAGCCAGAGCAGCTGTTGTATGTTCATGTTTATAGTTGTTAGCATGCCCTGCTGCTGAAAGCCTGCATGTTCCCTCCTGATCTGTTGTTGACAATGAGAGCACACCTGCATTATAAAGCCTGGATGTTAGTCTGACATGCTGTAGCACAGGTGCTGTTTGTTGCTGCAGTAGAGGCGTGGCATAACCGCCTCTGCTAGGCCGTTCATGAGTCAGGAGCAGTTAGAACAATCAGAAACAGTTGAATTGTTTTGGTGCAAACGCTTGCTCTCATTGCACCTCTGCTTGCTTGCACTCTTTCTTTTGCACAGACGATGAAGGCTGCGGTCTCAATGCTCTCTCTGTCATGTAGATTTAAACAGGGCGGTTCAAACGGGACCTGTGGCCGCCTGCAGGCCGTCTGATTGTTTTGGATTCATGTTCAGAAAGTCTGATCTGATCCTGCAGCAGCGTTAAGATCACAAACTAAACATCCTGAACTGTGTTACCTCACAGCTCCTCACACACGGTCAGACCCCTCCCTCCTTCATCTGTGCTGCATTACTGTCAAAGCAAATCAGCGCTCTGCCATGCAAATCCCTCCAAACCTCCAACAGCTTCGTCTCTGTTCCTCATTCAAATGTGACGGCTGAGATCTGCACAGATTTGACTTTTTCTCAACATTTAAAACAAACAGCCAGGAGATCGACGCTGAGAGCAGCGCAGAGATGTATGCTTCATTCTCTACAGCAGCCTGAACCTCAGCTGCACTGACACAGAGCTTTAGTATTCTTATGATACAGGGGTTCTCAACATTAGGGTCAGGACCCCATTGGGGGTCACAAGACACTGAGGGGGGTCTTCAGAACCCATTTAACTAATTTTAACCCATTTTTAACACTTTATACCAATTTTGTCATTTTTGCAACTTATAACCCATTTTTGGCCCCCAGTTAGGCTGGGCCCCAGAAAGCTCTCCCCTTTACCCCCCGATGGACGGCCTTGTCTCCACATGACTATTCTAGAAAGTTCATGGTGTGTTCATCCACCTTCAGGGACAGTGGGGGTCCCTTCTCTAACAGACACTACTGATACAGGTTAGAACAGACTTCTGATCCTGGCATCCAGAATTTAACAGCAACAGAACACTGACTACCAGCTGGTCATCAGACACCATTAGCTAATGTCAGCGAGCTAATGTTAGCTAGTTAGCATGCAGATATGCTTTAATGAAAGTTCATTTCTTCTCTCAGTCAGCAGCAGTGGTGTAAGGAGGAGGATGCTCCTCTGCTGTAGATATAATAGTGTTTAAACATCACTAAAGCTGGGACGCTCTGGTTTTACACATTAAGAGTCCCTGTGCTGGAGAAGACCCCAAACAGCACAAAAATGCAGGGTTTCAATTTTCCTCAGTTGTCAGTTGATGTCAAAATAAAAATCATTCTGAAGAGCCCGAGAACTAAAACGCTGCAGCGCCACCTAATGGTCAATGGTAGCAGCTACTGTCCATGACAGCTCTGAACAGCTCATAGAGCTCTTTCATTCAATAACCAACCAGACAACACGCCAAACACTGACATCTGCACTGTGGAGCACGGTGGTGGCAGCATCGTGCTGTGGGGATGCTTCTCAGCAGCATCGTGCTGTGGGGATGCTCCTCAGCAGCATCGTGCTGTGGGGATGCTTCTCAGCAGCATCGTGCTGTGGGGATGCTTCTCAGCAGCATCGTGCTGTGGGGATGCTTCTCAGCAGCATCGTGCTGTGGGGATGCTTCTCAGTGCATGATTCCCAGGATCAGCCTGATGAGATATTTTAACTACAGACAGGGATTTCAGAACCCTTTACAATCAGATCCAGCCATATTTTCTGTTCTAATACTGACAGAAACTCCACCAGGAGACAGAAAACCTTCCTCACCAGGCAGAAACCATAAACAGAGGCAGACTCATGAGAGGCGCTCTTCCTCTTTCCTCTCTGATTTAAAACCAGGACATTTGAGCTCAGAGCTCCTGATAACACCTGATAGGTGGGCAGAGATTGAGGAAGTCAGCTGATGTAAATATGACTCTTTAGATAATCAAATATTAGCAGAGGTCAGAGACAGCCTGCACCCAGCAGAGAGGAAAATCTGTGAAAGAAGAGAGGAATATCTGAGCAGGAAGAAGGAGACTGAAGGTAAATGAGAGTGACTGATTACAGCCAGCGTCCTAAAGGTACTGAGATGGAGAGGAGGACTAAATCCATCAGTTTAGGATGGAGGGATGAAAACACGGGGAGATATGAAGGAGAGAATATAAGAGCATATAGAAGATTAACAGCCCAGAAGGAACGAGACGAACAGAGGGAGAAACGACAAAGAAATAAAAACAGCCAAAGAAGGAGAGAGGGAGGGAAAGAGGAGGGATGGACCATACAAGAAAATGAAGATAGCAAATGGGTGTCAGGAGTCCAGACCTCAGCCCCGTCCAGCACCTTTGGGATGAACTGGAACAGAGATTGTGGTCCAGGCCTTCTGGTCCAACATCAGAGCCTGACCTGATAAATACCCTACAGGGTGAATGGACACACATTCCCTCAGAAACACTGAGGAGGCTGGTAACTCCAGACTAGAGTTCATGGATCTGAATGCAGCGTCTTTACAGTCTCTGTTGGTGGAATGGAGAGTCAGCTAAATACTTTTGTCCATATAGAGCAGTGATTTTCAAACTTTTTTTGCCCAAGGCACACCTTTGGTTAAGTCAAAATCTCAAGGCCCACCATATTAAAATCGAAACAAAATAGAAGTCAGAAATGGGAAAATTTGGTTAAAAAGTGGCCAAACAACGGCTTGAGATTGGTGAAAACTTGTTGAAAGTGTCAAAATAGTGGCAAAAACTGGTTACATGTGGTCTAAAGAGTTAAATGTTGTAAAAGAGTGGTAAAAATGGGCTAAAAGGGATTAAAAAAAAGGGCAAAATTGGGCAAAAAGTGGTCAAATAAAGGCAAAGGTGGGCCAAATTTGGCAAAAGGTGGCAAATATGGGTTAAAAGGGTCAAAATGGTGGCAAAATAGATCACAAGTGGCAAAGAAAGGGTTGACATTGCTAAAAGGTCATGAAAAGGGGTTAAAAGTGAAGAAAAAATGGCCACAAAACAGCAAAATTGGGTGAAAAGTGGCAAAAACAAAGCAAAAATTGGTTAAATGTGGCAAAAGTTGTTGTGGCCAAAATGGGTCAATAGTCGTAATAAGAAGTGGTAAAAAAGTGCTAAAAAGCAGCAAAATTGTTCAAGTTGTCGAAAGAAGTGGCAAAAATGGGTCAAAAAATTTGTTGACTTGATTTAGAACAGCATGAATTAATAATTTCAACCCAATAAAAGCTGCCATGCTTTTCAGCTCTAAATGAGCTAACTGTTAGCCAGGGTGCTAGCACCAATGCTACTGATCCAACACACACACACTGATTTCATCAATAAATCCCAACTGGGGTGGTCCCAGTCTCTGGGGTTTTTCAGGGGTCCAGATCTGTGGGCAGACCCGGTTACAGTACTGGCCATAAAGTTGTAGTAATAACGTATGGGACAAGTTCCCACGGCACACCTGGACCTGCCTTAAGGCTCACTAGTGAGCCCTGGCGATGGGGAGACCCTCCATGCAGAGTCTCGCCATCGCCCTAACAAATCACTACCCAAGCTTTAAAAAGGGGTGTGAGTGATGAGGACTGCCGCCACCAGAGCTTCAGGTGAAAACATCTAAAGATTAACGGCTGAAGAGGCAGAGCGGTTGAAGTGGAGATTACCCACGCAGGTACCTCTGACCCTGTCAGGAGAAAGCCAGCACACCTTTACCTGTGGGGGGTTACATAAACCCACACTCTCAGCTGAGCTGGTTCAGGACCCCCACACTGGTATTCCATTAGGACTCATTTAGACTCGGCGGTCCTAGAGAGGGCTCAACATGGCTGAGACCTGAAAACAGTCCGAGTCCGTCCATCAGTCCGTCAACAGAGAGGAAGCTGTCCTTTCAAAATAAAAGCAAAACAGCCCCAAAATATCATCTTTAAAAAGGAGAAACGGTGGCTGGAGCACCAATGACTTCATCAGTCTGTTCAAGAACACGGAGCAGAGAGTGACGTAGCACTCTGCTCACTCCTTCACGCCTCACTCTTCCTCCTCATCATGGTGTGTTACTTCATGTTTGTGTGTTTGTGTGTTGTTGAAGGTGAGAGGTGAGCTCAGGGCTCAGTCCTGCCGTTTTATGAGCTTCTGTGTGTGTGTGTGTGTGTGTGTGTGTGTCACACTTTTCTTCCACTAATTTCTCCTCCTTTTTCTCCGACACCTCAGAAATCTGCTCCCAGCTCCCTCTAATGAACAACACGCTGCTTCAAGTCCTCATTCATTAAAGTGTGAATCACGTCAGCATGCTAACAGGCTAACAGGCTAACCAACCCTGCCAGTGTTTGAGGATCATGACTCTCCTCACCGAACTGAAGGATGCTTTGTCCCGTCTTTAATAACCTTTCATTCACACATCTGTGGTTTATAACTTTATGTTCTAACATTCTTTACCTTCAGATGCTCCACCAGCCAGAGGAGGAGGAGTTATGTCAGAATCATGTCCTGTCATCCTGAGGGTTCTGTTAAACACTATAAAACATGTACAACTACAGTTCTAATCTGCAGGAGTGTCCTGGAGTTGTCTCTTTTGAAGTCCTTTGGTTTCCATCGTTGGGTGGGTCACCATCTCTAAATGAACCACATCAGTTTACCATCATTTCTTTGAGCGACTCGCTCCATGTAGTGAAATATGATCTGGCAGCTGTCTTCGTTCAGGGGGGTATTTTATTCTGAAATTTAACCAGATGTTTTTGTGGTTCCTGTCTGGTTCCATCTCCTCTGGGCTAAATCGGTGCCCGGGGGTCCGGCATACGTCAGCGATAGAAGTCCTGTCTGAGGGGCTGCAGGATCAGAGACGGAGCAGAGAGGTACTGCAGCAGAACCAGAACCAGTCTCACTGACTAATACTGAAACTCATCTCCTATAGGCTGCAGCAGAGCAGACACGGACCAATCATGTATCTAGTGGAACTTAGGGGTCAGAGTTCAGGATGAGGTCCTGCATGCTCCAGCCTCCAGCCCTGAAATGAGCATGCTCCCAGCTTTCTGGAGGTCTCACAGTGAGCGTGCACGTCCAGTCGCTCTGGTGGAGACGCTGACGTTCAGTCAAACAGAGCGGCTGGTTCCAGGCAGGAAGTAGAATCATTAAGACTGACTCCACACTGAAATGAGCCCGAGGTCTAAAGCTGGACTCTTAACACTGCAGGGCCTCAAACAAGAAAAGCTCTTTGCATGAAACAGAAACTGTCATATTTTCTCTGTGGCAAGTCTGAAAAACGCAGAAATGTCCTTAAAAACCAGCCGTCAGTGTAAACAGACATGGCACCCAACCAAAAAGCTCTGGGTACTCTCCAAAAATCTTGGTCCAGGATTTGGACTTTGGCTTTCTCTGTCATGTCTGATATCCAAAATGTCTCAGCACAAATTAGCCCTTCATGTTTTACTCCTTAGAAAGCATCCAAGTATTTCATCAGGCTCTCAAAGCAGGAAAAGGAACGACGGTGGCGTTCTGTAAGAGTTTCCTGGAGGTTCAGAAGATCCACGTTAAAGACAAAGACCCTGTTTATCCAAGACCACCGTGTTTCTCCAAAGAGCAGGTTTACAGGGGGATAATGGAGCTGTGTTTTAGGAAACTCACGTATCCACTTATCTGCACTTTTAGACCCGCTCTGGGATAACGCTGCCATGACCAAATATGGTCGTTGTGCGGCGGTTGAGCCTGTCTGTCAGCCTCTGTGTACAGTTCTATTCAACAGGACAGCTGGAAACCCAGAGATGTGAGTGATGACACTCTGGGACGAGCCAGCGGCCAAAAACGCTGATGACATGAACGCGCTGGTTCCCCACACAGAACACTAGATCCAGAACCCCCAGAACCACCAGAACCACAACATGTGGGTCCAATCCTGAGAGAGAGGCAGCGCCACACCACAATCCAAACTACTGTTCATCTACCGTCTGACGGAGACAAAGGAGTCTTTGTTCTGAGTGACGTGGGAGAGGAGAGCCTGGACGGACCACAGACCAGTTTCTAGAGACGCAGGAGTCAGGGGATGGATGTAGAAGGTCATGGTGTTTGATTATTAAGGTCTGGATGCAGCAGGACTCTGGTCTTTGGTCAGAATTTAAAACACGACAATGACTCCAACCTGACCAGGTGCCTTTCTCTCAATCTCACCTTTGCAATAAGACAGTTGGTAAAACTCCATCCCTGCTGGATAATCCAGTCAGCTGTCAGTGATATTAGGAAGTGGAAGAGTTTAGGAACAACAGCAGCTCAGCCATGAAGAGGAAGACCAGGTAAAACCACAAAAACGGGTTCAACAACTGCTAAGGATCATGGGTAAAAGTCTTCATAGCTGGGGAGTTCTGAACTTTCACTGGCATCAATGTAAACACTAAAACTGCAGCAGGAGCTTGATGGATGGGTTTCCATGGCAACAGCTGCATGCTAGCCTCACATCACTAAGTCCAAAGCTGAGGGTCAGACCCCGACACTGGACTGTGGAGCAGTGGAGATGTGTTCTGGGGAGGGACCAATCATCTTCTCTGTTTACAGTCAGGTGGTTAGTCTGGGTCTGGAGGATGCTGGGAGAATTTTACCTGTCTGACTGTGAAGTTTGGTGGAGGAGGGATCATGGTAGAGTAATGACAATGGCCGTCTACTTTGTTTTCAGTCACCTTCTTCATGGTCTTCATCACCCTCACAGAACAGTGCAAACATGCAGAGATGTCAGAGAGGTAGAGGACATGAGCAAACATGTTTTAAAGCCTCATCTTTTACAGCGGGCAGCTCTCAGGAGGCTGCTGACATCTGACTGTAGCTCCGGAGGATTACTGATACTTTAGCTGATAAACCATATTCTTCAACAGCCCAAAGACACTAAAAATACCCTCCTCTCCTTTCTCTGCATTTTTCCAGACTCTAATCCTGCAGATTAGTCGACTTCCATCAACCTGCCCTTCTCTCTTTTCCCCTCTCTGTCCTTTCTAACGTTTCTCTCACATTCCTCTCCTCCCTCGTCCATTCCTCTCTCTCTCTCCTTCAGCCTTTTCTCCAATGCTTTCTTTCTTTGCTGTCTCTTTGTTTGTGCTTTTCCAGCCTTCCACGCCAGCTTGATAAAATTTGATCCACAAATGCTGAGTACCTGCAGCAGCCTGACGTGGCGGAGGCTTGGTGACCAGAAAATCTACGTACAACTAGAGAATCCTGCTCAGAGACGTAGCTCACTAAAGAACAAACACAAAGACCCCCCAACTAAATCATGAATGAACCAAGATCAACCACATTTTTAGGAAAGCTGAGTTCAGATTCACTAACTACTCCCAGACCTGATCCCTGCCAGACCTGCTGGATCCAGAATCCCTTAACTAGAACCGGTCTGACAGAGAAGTCGGTTAAAGATCTCCAACACATCATGGAACCGTCTAGAGAAGAACAGACGAGGAACACAGTCTCTGACATCTATCAGTCTGAAAGGGTTACAGAGACATTTCTAAGGCTGGGACTCTGAGAGTCATTACCCACAACTGGAGAAAACTGTGAACAGAGGTGAACCTTCACAGGAGAGGCCAGCCTACCAACACGACTCCAAGAGAACATGGACGACTCATCCAGGAGGTCCCAGAAGAACCCAGAACCACATCTAAAGACCTGCAGGCCTCACTGACTCAGTTAAGGTCAGAGGTCATGACTCACCAATCAGAAAGAGACTGGGCAACAATGGCATCATGGGAGAGATCCAAAAAAGAACACAATGGTTCGTCTCACATTTGACTAAAAACATCCTGATGATCCCCAAGACTTCTGGGAAATATTCTGAGGACTGACCAGACAGAAGAGGAACTTTCTGGAAGGTGTGTGTCCCGTTAACATCAGACCAACAGTCAGACATGATGGTGGTATTGTGATGGTCTAGACCAGGACCTGGACCACTAGAACCATGAATTCATGACCTCAGGATCAAGTACAGGTATAATAGTCGTCACTTTGGCCTTTTTTCTACCAACACACCTGGTCATAAACCGCAGTAATAAATAATAAAGGAGCTGAAAGAGAATCTCTGATTGTGTTCAGGTGAATGCTGACTCACTCCCCCAGGTGTGTGAACTCCTCCCTCTCCTCTCATCTGTCAGTAGGAGATAATTGAGAGAGGCATGGGGGGGGGGGGGGGGGGGCCCAGAGGGGGAGAAGGATGGAAAACAGAAAGATGAAAAGAAAGCTTAGAAGACAATGAAGAAGACACAGAACATGAGGAATACTAAGAAGATGACAGATGAAAACCACGATGAAGAAGACAACCAAGATGATGAAGACGACAAGGAGAGGACAAGACTAACCCAAATCTGAAGGAGACCAGCGTGAGAGAGGACAATATAGAAGACCTAGTAGATGACTGAGAGGAGGATGAAGAAGATGAAGAGGAAGAACACAACAAAGAGGACAACCAAGAAGGTGAAGAGGACGATTAAGAAAGAGAGAGAGAGACATTTAAGATGAGAAAAGACAACAAGGTTAATGGAGAAGATGAAGATGAAGATGAAGATGAAGAAGAAGAAGAGAACAACAAAGAAGAGGCAGATCCTGAAAAAGACAAAGAAGAGCTGAAGAGTTATAAAAAAAAGACATCCTACTAAGAGTGACAGTTGAATATTTTCTCAGCTGGAGGAAATTTAAATTTGATTAAAACGATCTGACATGAGCGGACTGAGTGATGCGTTCACTGACCAACAGATTAAAATGTCTGATTTTTAGTGGCTGATTAAAGAGGAAAACTCAGAGATAATAACTGAGGAACAAAAGTGAAGAAATGAAAACAAAGGAGTGATGAAAGGAGGAAGGATGAGGGGAGGACTGCTGATTAAATCACACTTGTCCATGAACACACACCAGCATGTTGTTCTGAAATATCCAACAGACCCTCCTGACTCTCAGCCCGTCTCCTCTTTTTCTGTGACATTGGACCTGAAAGAGAAACTCCATCAGACCGGGCTTTAGCAGAATTTTACCTCTGCTCTGTCGTCCCAGTCCCTGAAGCCCCCCCTACATGTATCTACGAAGACTTGAGCCCTGCTCAGTCTGAGTTCAATCAAACTTTATTTATACAGAACTTTTCCTACAAGACAATGTAGCACGAAGTACTTTACAAACAGATAAAATAAAAGAAGATAAAAGGAAGTATGACCCAAACACCCCCCACAATCCATACACAGTATTGGCAAAATGCATCATGAATAAAGACACCAGCAGAACAGGAAATGTCTGAAGCCAGTACGCACCGAGGAAACGCCATCTTAAAGGGCTCAAATGAGTCAACACTGGAGGTCAGGTTAAAGCTGCACAAACACATCAGGGATGTTTGGGTTCACACGGCTAAAGCATGAATGTGAAGGAGCTCAGAACAGGTGGACAGGACACTCCTCGCTGACATGGTATCAACAACTGAGTTTTAACAACGCTGAGGTTCAGGATCCTGGGGTCCTGGCAGGTCTGAAGTCTGAGGTTCAGGATCCTGGGGTCCTGGCAGGTCTGAAGCTGAGGTTCAGGATCCTGGGGTCCTGGCAGGTCTGAAGCTGAGGTTCAGGATCCTGGGGTCCTGGCAGGTCTGAAGTCTGAGGTTCAGGATCCTGGGGTCCTGGCAGGTCTGAAGCTGAGGTTCAGGATCCTGGGGTCCTGGCAGGTCTGAAGCTGAGGTTCAGGATCCTGGGGTCCTGGCAGGTCTGAAGCTGAGGTTCAGGATCCTGGGGTCCTGGCAGGTCTGAAGCTGAGGTTCAGGATCCTGGGGTCCTGGCAGGTCTGAAGCTGAGGTTCAGGATCCTGGGGTCCTGGCAGGTCTGAAGCTGAGGTTCAGGATCCTGGGGTCCTGGCAGGTCTGAAGCTGAGGTTCAGGATCCTGGGGTCCTGGCAGGTCTGAAGTCTGAGGTTCAGGATCCTGGGGTCCTGGCAGGTCTGAAGCTGAGGTTCAGGATCCTGGGGTCCTGGCAGGTCTGAAGCTGAGGTTCAGGATCCTGGGGTCCTGGCAGGTCTGAAGCTGAGGTTCAGGATCCTGGGGTCCTGGCAGGTCTGAAGCTGAGGTTCAGGATCCTGGGGTCCTGGCAGGTCTGAAGCTGAGGTTCAGGATCCTGGGGTCCTGGCAGGTCTGAAGCTGAGGTTCAGGATCCTGGGGTCCTGGCAGGTCTGAAGCTGAGGTTCAGGATCCTGGGGTCCTGGCAGGTCTGAAGCTGAGGTTCAGGATCCTGGGGTCCTGGCAGGTCTGAAGTCTGAGGTTCAGGATCCTGGGGTCCTGGCAGGTCTGAAGCTGAGGTTCAGGATCCTGGGGTCCTGGCAGGTCTGAAGCTGAGGTTCAGGATCCTGGGGTCCTGGCAGGTCTGAAGCTGAGGTTCAGGATCCTGGGGTCCTGGCAGGTCTGAAGCTGAGGTTCAGGATCCTGGGGTCCTGGCAGGTCTGAAGCTGAGGTTCAGGATCCTGGGGTCCTGGCAGGTCTGAAGTCTGAGGTTCAGGATCCTGGGGTCCTGGCAGGTCTGAAGCTGAGGTTCAGGATCCTGGGGTCCTGGCAGGTCTGAAGTCTGAGGTTCAGGATCCTGGGGTCCTGGCAGGTCTGAAGCTGAGGTTCAGGATCCTGGGGTCCTGGCAGGTCTGAAGCTGAGGTTCAGGATCCTGGGGTCCTGGCAGGTCTGAAGTCTGAGGTTCAGGATCCTGGGGTCCTGGCAGGTCTGAAGCTGAGGTTCAGGATCCTGGGGTCCTGGCAGGTCTGAAGCTGAGGTTCAGGATCCTGGGGTCCTGGCAGGTCTGAAGCTGAGGTTCAGGATCCTGGGGTCCTGGCAGGTCTGAAGTCTGAGGTTCAGGATCCTGGGGTCCTGGCAGGTCTGAAGTCTGAGGTTCAGGATCCTGGGGTCCTGGCAGGTCTGAAGTCTGAGGTTCAGGATCCTGGGGTCCTGGCAGGTCTGAAGCTGAGGTTCAGGATCCTGGGGTCCTGGCAGGTCTGAAGCTGAGGTTCAGGATCCTGGGGTCCTGGCAGGTCTGAAGTCTGAGGTTCAGGATCCTGGGGTCCTGGCAGGTCTGAAGCTGAGGTTCAGGATCCTGGGGTCCTGGCAGGTCTGAAGCTGAGGTTCAGGATCCTGGGGTCCTGGCAGGTCTGAAGCTGAGGTTCAGGATCCTGGGGTCCTGGCAGGTCTGAAGCTGAGGTTCAGGATCCTGGGGTCCTGGCAGGTCTGAAGTCTGAGGTTCAGGATCCTGGGGTCCTGGCAGGTCTGAAGCTGAGGTTCAGGATCCTGGGGTCCTGGCAGGTCTGAAGCTGAGGTTCAGGATCCTGGGGTCCTGGCAGGTCTGAAGCTGAGGTTCAGGATCCTGGGGTCCTGGCAGGTCTGAAGCTGAGGTTCAGGATCCTGGGGTCCTGGCAGGTCTGAAGCTGAGGTTCAGGATCCTGGGGTCCTGGCAGGTCTGAAGTCTGAGGTTCAGGATCCTGGGGTCCTGGCAGGTCTGAAGCTGAGGTTCAGGATCCTGGGGTCCTGGCAGGTCTGAAGCTGAGGTTCAGGATCCTGGGGTCCTGGCAGGTCTGAAGTCTGAGGTTCAGGATCCTGGGGTCCTGGCAGGTCTGAAGCTGAGGTTCAGGATCCTGGGGTCCTGGCAGGTCTGAAGCTGAGGTTCAGGATCCTGGGGTCCTGGCAGGTCTGAAGCTGAGGTTCAGGATCCTGGGGTCCTGGCAGGTCTGAAGCTGAGGTTCAGGATCCTGGGGTCCTGGCAGGTCTGAAGTCTGAGGTTCAGGATCCTGGGGTCCTGGCAGGTCTGAAGCTGAGGTTCAGGATCCTGGGGTCCTGGCAGGTCTGAAGCTGAGGTTCAGGATCCTGGGGTCCTGGCAGGTCTGAAGCTGAGGTTCAGGATCCTGGGGTCCTGGCAGGTCTGAAGCTGAGGTTCAGGATCCTGGGGTCCTGGCAGGTCTGAAGCTGAGGTTCAGGATCCTGGGGTCCTGGCAGGTCTGAAGCTGAGGTTCAGGATCCTGGGGTCCTGGCAGGTCTGAAGCTGAGGTTCAGGATCCTGGGGTCCTGGCAGGTCTGAAGTCTGAGGTTCAGGATCCTGGGGTCCTGGCAGGTCTGAAGCTGAGGTTCAGGATCCTGGGGTCCTGGCAGGTCTGAAGCTGAGGTTCAGGATCCTGGGGTCCTGGCAGGTCTGAAGTCTGAGGTTCAGGATCCTGGGGTCCTGGCAGGTCTGAAGTCTGAGGTTCAGGATCCTGGGGTCCTGGCAGGTCTGAAGCTGAGGTTCAGGATCCTGGGGTCCTGGCAGGTCTGAAGCTGAGGTTCAGGATCCTGGGGTCCTGGCAGGTCTGAAGTCTGAGGTTCAGGATCCTGGGGTCCTGGCAGGTCTGAAGCTGAGGTTCAGGATCCTGGGGTCCTGGCAGGTCTGAAGCTGAGGTTCAGGATCCTGGGGTCCTGGCAGGTCTGAAGCTGAGGTTCAGGATCCTGGGGTCCTGGCAGGTCTGAAGCTGAGGTTCAGGATCCTGGGGTCCTGGCAGGTCTGAAGTCTGAGGTTCAGGATCCTGGGGTCCTGGCAGGTCTGAAGCTGAGGTTCAGGATCCTGGGGTCCTGGCAGGTCTGAAGCTGAGGTTCAGGATCCTGGGGTCCTGGCAGGTCTGAAGCTGAGGTTCAGGATCCTGGGGTCCTGGCAGGTCTGAAGCTGAGGTTCAGGATCCTGGGGTCCTGGCAGGTCTGAAGCTGAGGTTCAGGATCCTGGGGTCCTGGCAGGTCTGAAGCTGAGGTTCAGGATCCTGGGGTCCTGGCAGGTCTGAAGCTGAGGTTCAGGATCCTGGGGTCCTGGCAGGTCTGAAGTCTGAGGTTCAGGATCCTGGGGTCCTGGCAGGTCTGAAGCTGAGGTTCAGGATCCTGGGGTCCTGGCAGGTCTGAAGTCTGAGGTTCAGGATCCTGGGGTCCTGGCAGGTCTGAAGCTGAGGTTCAGGATCCTGGGGTCCTGGCAGGTCTGAAGCTGAGGTTCAGGATCCTGGGGTCCTGGCAGGTCTGAAGTCTGAGGTTCAGGATCCTGGGGTCCTGGCAGGTCTGAAGTCTGAGGTTCAGGATCCTGGGGTCCTGGCAGGTCTGAAGCTGAGGTTCAGGATCCTGGGGTCCTGGCAGGTCTGAAGCTGAGGTTCAGGATCCTGGGGTCCTGGCAGGTCTGAAGTCTGAGGTTCAGGATCCTGGGGTCCTGGCAGGTCTGAAGCTGAGGTTCAGGATCCTGGGGTCCTGGCAGGTCTGAAGCTGAGGTTCAGGATCCTGGGGTCCTGGCAGGTCTGAAGCTGAGGTTCAGGATCCTGGGGTCCTGGCAGGTCTGAAGCTGAGGTTCAGGATCCTGGGGTCCTGGCAGGTCTGAAGTCTGAGGTTCAGGATCCTGGGGTCCTGGCAGGTCTGAAGCTGAGGTTCAGGATCCTGGGGTCCTGGCAGGTCTGAAGCTGAGGTTCAGGATCCTGGGGTCCTGGCAGGTCTGAAGCTGAGGTTCAGGATCCTGGGGTCCTGGCAGGTCTGAAGCTGAGGTTCAGGATCCTGGGGTCCTGGCAGGTCTGAAGCTGAGGTTCAGGATCCTGGGGTCCTGGCAGGTCTGAAGCTGAGGTTCAGGATCCTGGGGTCCTGGCAGGTCTGAAGCTGAGGTTCAGGATCCTGGGGTCCTGGCAGGTCTGAAGTCTGAGGTTCAGGATCCTGGGGTCCTGGCAGGTCTGAAGCTGAGGTTCAGGATCCTGGGGTCCTGGCAGGTCTGAAGTCTGATTACATTAGTCAGCTCCTCCAGAGATGAGGGCCCTGTAGATGAGACTGGATCTCCAGCTGTTGACACAGACCTCACCTTTCCTCCATCATTCTGAGAGTGCATTAACCTTAAAGATCTCCCTTAATCTCTTCCATTTCCCTCAGTCCTTCCTTTATCTCTCTCTGAACCCGTTCCACTCCATAAATTCTTCACACTAGCTGAATTTATTTTACTGCCGTGAAAGAACCTCCAGTCTAAAGCTGCAGAGAACGACAAAGAGCTAACCTCATCACTTTCCTCACTCACTGTCCTTTAATGTATTTGATGCATTTATTCACAGTTTGAACATGCAGATTCATCTTTATTTCTCTGGCTGCACAACCATTCCTAAAAACCACGGGCAGTAAATCCTCGCTGTCTGAATGCAATCAGTTTAATCAAGATGAATTATCCTCATATAGAGCAGATAGAAAAGCAGGAATTACAGGGTTTGTCACCACAGAAGCAGCCAATAACAGGAGCATAAATTAGAGCTCATCAGTGACAACAGTCAAATTCAGCTGCAGCCAAATCTTCACATAATCAGAGCTGAAACCACAGAAACCATGCAGATATGTGCTGTGCTCTTATCCTGATGTATCCTTTAGAGCAGGGAGCAAGCTCTTCAAGAGAATAAAAGACATAAAAACACATAAAAACAGACTTTTTTAGTGATGATTACAGCACTGTGTCAACGACAGATCTCCTCATAGTTCAGATAACCTGGGCGCTATTTCACTGAAGTTCTTGGGTTCAGATGACTTCAAGATGAAAGAGGAAGCAGATTTATGGCTCTCACAGCTGCCATGATCCAGACCATGTCTACGAAGAGTCCTTCTGTCCCTGACTGACTCTGATGGTTGGTCTAAGGTGGTCCTTTTGAAAACTTTTAACCCTTTAAGGGCCAAGGAACCATACGTGGTCACTTCATGGCCTCCCCCCGACTCTCTATTCAGCCTTTTCTGCTGGTTTAGTTTGGTACGGTTGCTTTATCAAACATTGGAAAAGGTCCCAATGAACCAACCTGTACTGTCCTACCTTTTTTTTGGCATCCTTCCCTAGGGGTGACAACCGTACCTATCTGTCCTGTACAGGCAGAGCTGCAAACAGGGGTTTGCTCTGACGGCTGAAACACGTCTGTGCTCTGAGGAGACAAGAGAAAAACAGACTCATATCCTCTAAAGTTAGGGATATTTGGACCCTACAGGCATCCATACTGTTTCCTAGTCTGCTGATATTGACATGTGGCCACAGATCAGGTTTACTCAGATCACAGAGAATGGCCCAGAACGTCTCAAACTTCCTCCATAACTCTAAAAATGCAGTTTTTCATCTCTTTTGGTCCCACATAAACAGCCCAGAACTAGCCATGGGAGGTTGATTAAAGTCATAAAGGTGAAGAGTCGAGCGAATGCCACGATAGGATTTCTAGCAGTACCGAAACTAGAGCTCTCTCTGTTTTTAACCTGCTCCTGAACATTATCATTACCGGCACAGATTCACCAATCCATGTGAGCTCTCCAGAATAACAGACGGAGCATTTCCTTAAAGGAACAGTAACGTTTATGTGTTCACTGAAGTTCCACCATGACAATGTTTACTCCTTGACTAAAGGAAAACCACAACACTCACAGCCTCACCATGGGTAACGGTGCATAAAAACCAGCTCAGACTGGTTTACCTCCTGGTTATGGCTCAGTAATGCCAGAGTAACACCGGCCTGGTGCACCCATCATTTATGCTAAAGTCATTCAGAGGTGGAATGTTTCCTGATCTCTGGAGAGCTCCTCAAACCTGCAGCACCTCCATCAGCTCTCTCAGACAGTAGACTGATCTTCTGTTACCCACCTCAGCATTAGACACTTGATGAAATAAAGTAAATTTACATGGAAAGAACTGCAGAATGGCTCAGCATCTCTGCACACTGGTGCATATCTGCAGTGATTAGCCTCCGACATAGTAAGGGAAGCATTAAAGCTGTGCCTTTTAGTGTGGAGCTTTAACAAAGAGAGAAGGACACGTTAACGCAGGAACCACCGACCACAACCAACAACAACAGCAAATAAACCGGGATGTCTAACATGTGGACACATCTCCTGTGTTTCCATTTTAAGAAGTCCTTTACTGTCCATCATGCCAAATACGTTTCCCTGTGGGTATGTTTCTATGGCCCAGTTGTTCTCTGTCACTTCCTCTCTCAGTCATGAAGGAAAACCAGACTCATGGGCCCGGTGTAGTTCCCGTCTTTTAGCGCGAGAGTTTGAGAGCGAGGGCCGTCTCCTCTTCAGCATCATGGCCGAATGAGGGTTTGTGTTATACAGGGGAAGTGACGTAATGGGGGACGGGGAGGGGCGTGGGGCAAAGACGAGAAAGAAGCAACAACTTTGGATTTTATAGAAAATTTCTACACATACATGATTATTATGGCACCAGTTTTAAACCAGTACACCCCAGAAGTCTTCTGAGAGGAATTAAGGACAGCTGGAGCAACTGTGTGGCGTGCAAATCCACACAGACAGACAGATACGGCGCCAATAACAGTGGTAAGATTTCAATTTGAAGAAAAGGAGGGATCAATTTGGACAAGTATTAGGGCTACTAATAATATTCTAAGGCTTCAGTGTTGAATTTCAAGTATTTCACTGAGTGTCCTTTAAAGGGTTAAAGGCCATATTCAGGAGCTGAATCTCAGACCGGCCTGGCTCAGAGGACGAGGAAGTGTTGAGGGGTTACTGTGTGGTCAAGCTGGGGACGCCGAGGTGCTGAACCCTGCAACAAATCCACCTCAGTCCTCCAAAGATGAACCAGCTGGATGCACGAAAGTCGGCCTGCAGACTGGAACCACAGCCGTTAAAGTCTGAAGAACGCGCCGAGCACTTCCTGCTCTTGTTCTGGTCAGACCTGCAGGAATATGTGGATCTGATCAGAGTACAGCATGTAGGAGTGCTGTGGGTCTGATCAGAGTACAGCATGTAGGAGTGCTGTGGTGTGGTTCTTCTGGGAACTTTAAAAGAGCGTGTGAACCGCTGGGTTTGGCCTGAGGCTGCTGGGTGGTATGGAAAATACATTAAACACACATTCACTCTCCCTCTCTCCTTCTCTCTCTCTACTTGTCATTCGATCTCTCTCTCTCTCATCCTGACAAAGTTTTATTTCCAGATTTTGAAGAGTTATTGACACTAAAATGGAAAAGAGAAACAGACAAAGATCTCCTCTCCTTCTCCTGACTTCCTCTTACAGAGCCGTACCCTGACCAGCTCCAGCCCAGAGACGGTGTTTGGAGGAGCAGAACCTTTCAAAGATATACTGGGACGATGACTGGATAAATGTTCTGTTGTTTTCATTACGGGCCAATCAGAGCAGCCAAACATGACATGGTAGGCCTGCACCACCTCTGAGGGGTAAACTACAAACCGTTAGCTTGACAGGCAGCCATCGTCATACCTGTCTACAGTCCTTCACTATCAGTGGAGCCAGTTACAATCAACCACTGCAGTTCCACTGCACATGCTCAGATCCTCTCCAGCATGTCACAGGAGCGCCACTCTGCACCAGGTCTATGTTCTGCACCAGGTCTATGTTCTGTACCAGGTCTATGTTCTGCACCAGGTCTATGTTCTGTACCAGGTCTATGTTCTGCACCAGGTCTATGTTCTGCACCAGGTCTATGTTCTGCACCAGGTCTATGTTCTGCACCAGGTCTATGTTCTGTACCAGGTCTATGTTCTGCACCAGGTCTATGTTCTGCACCAGGTCTATGTTCTGCACCAGGTCTATGTTCTGTACCAGGTCTATGTTCTGCACCAGGTCTATGTTCTGTACCAGGTCTATGTTCTGCACCAGGTCTATGTTCTGCACCAGGTCTATGTTCTGCAGCAGGTCTATGTTCTGTACCAGGTCTATGTTCTGTACCAGGTCTATGTTCTGCAGCAGGTCTATGTTCTGCACCAGGTCTATGTTCTGCACCAGGTCTATGTTCTGCACCAGGTCTATGTTCTGTACCAGGTCTATGTTCTGCAGCAGGTCTATGTTCTGCACCAGGTCTATGTTCTGTACCAGGTCTATGTTCTGTACCAGGTCTATGTTCTGTACCAGGTCTATGTTCTGCAGCAGGTCTATGTTCTGTACCAGGTCTATGTTCTGTACCAGGTCTATGTTCTGTACCAGGTCTATGTTCTGCACCAGGTCTATGTTCTGTACCAGGTCTATGTTCTGTACCAGGTCTATGTTCTGTACCAGGTCTATGTTCTGTACCAGGTCTATGTTCTGCACCAGGTCTATGTTCTGTACCAGGTCTATGTTCTGCAGCAGGTCTATGTTCTGCAGCGACTCCTGATAGTAAATCTTTACAATATCAACATCACATCTCATCCTGTGGCACAAACCGGGGGCTGTCAAGATTAACTGAGGTAATCCCAATTAACCAAGATCCACAATGAGTGCAGCATTTTCCTCTAAACTGTGATTTATTGTATGATTTATTGTCTCCTTTAACAAACTAGTCCATGACAGCGTCTCCCTGCAGCCACAGTCATGGCCAGCTCAGGGGACGGTCATCTAGACCAGATCGGGTCTTTACTGTCTCCTCAGACCCGTTTCCATCCATAACAAGTTCTTTGTTCTGTTGTTAAGTTCACGTCCTAACAAGTTTGTATCCAAACAGGAAGTCAGGTACTTCAGCCTTTAGCTGGCAAATACAAAACAACACAAAAACAGTTAAAATCCAAAAAGGTGGACTTTTAAAATGTGATCAGAAGAGTGGCATTAATTGCAATTAACTACAAAAATTCTGAGATTAATTGCAATCAAAATTCAGTCTTTTGACAGCCTGATCTATCTACAGATATATATTTATATAGATTTATATTTTCACACAGTGTACTCAGACCCCTTCACTAGTTTCATGTTTAGTTTGTTGCAGCCTGATGCTTCACTACAACAAACAAAAAGGACAAAACGAAGTTTTATTCTCATTAATCTACACTCAGTACACCATCAGGACAAAATTAAACAAACAGAAATTCAGATTTTTTATTTATTTGATTTATTTATTTATTTATTTTCTTTTATTTATTCATTTTTTTGCAAATTGATTAAAATAAAAACATAAATCTCTCACTGACATCAGTATTCAGGTGTAACTGTAGCTCAGGTTCCTCCATGTCTCTGCTGAGATGTTTCTACACCTCCACTGGAGTCCACCTGTGCTAACTTTACCTGATTGGACATGATTCTAAAGCCCCACCCCTCTCCATAGAAGACCTCACAGCTGACAGTGATATCAGAGCAGAAACCAAGGGTCAAAGGTCAGAGGAGCTGCAGAGACAGGATTGTTGACAGGCACAGATCTGAGGAAGACTACAGAAGCATTTCTGCTGCTCTGAAGGTTCCCCAGAGAACGGTGGCCTCCAGAATTTTCACTTGAAGAATTCTGGACCAACCAGGACTCTCCTAGAGCTGGTCACCATCAGGGGATCAGAGAGGAGACCAAGAACCTGATGGTCCCTCTGAGTGAGCTCCAGAGATCCTGGAGGAGATGGGACAAAGTTCTAGAAGGAGAACCATCACTGCAGCCTCCACTGATCTGGAGGAGAGGAGAGATGAAGATCTACTCAGAGAGAAACAGGAAAGTCTGCTGAGAATCCACTTACAAACTCCAACAGTAGCTGGTTTTATACACAAGATGAACAAACTGGAACTGTCACTGCTGACATCTCAGAACCATCAATAAGGAGAAGATAGAAATCTGCAGCCCTCATTTCTGTTCCTCCTGAACCACACCCGTACTGACCCATGACCTCTCTCAGCTGTTTCATCCCTAGTTTAAAGCCTTGGTCTCATGTAGCTGTTGGTGGTTCTGGTTCTGGTTTGGTTGCTACATCCTTGGCTATCCTTGTCCACATGCAGGAATTATGCTGGCGCCTTTATAAAACCGCTGATGAGCAGAAATGGTCAGAAGCATCAGTAGTACCAGTGAAGGTCATTCTCTGATGGTTTTCACCACCACAGAGGTCATCGCCACAGGAACTTCAGGTTTTGATGATACTAATAAAAAACAGTCGACTTTTATCGGTGTTTAATACAACAGGAACAAAATCAGACGTCCTAGACACCCGACAGTCATTATTTATGGAAAACTGGGTCTAAAGGACACAAAAACAATGACAAATTTCACAGTTGTTGATAACTGCTGATAATATATACCCATTATCAGGTGCCATGACTTCCTGTATGTTGTCATGACAACCAGACAGGTATCACTGTTGTCTAACTTTGACCAGAGTGGTTCTGGAGTCTGAATCTCTGGTACCCTACCCGTTAGTGAAGTGGTTAGAAGCTGGAGATGAATGTCTGATGATATGTGGAAGAAAAGAATGGAAGCATCAAAGACTGGAGACGACCCGCCAACGTTTCAGCAGGACTTCAAAATAAAAGCTCCCCACACGGATGAAAGGAAAACCCAGATGGAAACGGTTTCTGACTGCACATTTCATGTGGACGTGAACTTTAGTTAATGGAAGCATGTGACACGAGGGAAACGAGGCATGCTCGGGGTTACAGATGGAAAAAATGAGTTTGAAATGGGACGGAGGAAGCAAGAGCATGGAAACATGGGAGAGGGAAGAGACACCAATGAAAGATGGAAATGGTATAAATCACTGCTGAGTGATGAAAACGCTGCATCTCTGAGGGGTTCAGGAGTGAAGGATCTTTCTGTCATTACAAACATGGTCATTAATGTAGAAACTAAAGATTATCGTCTTTTTATGTTGGAAATGCAGCCTTTTCTCCAAACAGCAGGAAAAACCAACATGAATGACATGAAACTGAAACATGGATGACAACAGCAACAATAAAAGAGCATAAAAAAGGATTAAAACATCCAGCTCTGTAAATGTAATTAAAGCAGAATATTCTTCTTAAAGAGCAGATCATTCTCCCTTCAATATCCACATTAACACTGAAAATGACATTAAGTTCAATCTGCTGCAGTTAAAAGCTTCATTTTCCTGCTTCACAGTCACAATAGCACAATAAAACATGGATAATACAGAGCATTATACGCCTTTAAGCCACTTCAGATAAAGAACTTTCATTTCCATTCAATTACATGTGAAGTGGCTCGAAATCTCTGCAATAATTAAAGTCATTCACAGCTCCACTTGCTGTCTAACCGAGGGTGACAGAGGACTTTACAGCCAAATCAAATTAAAGGAACTATGTTGTTTTTTATTTTGAAGGCTTGCTCTCACAGCTCTGATTGTTTCTGTGTCAGTGGACTGAGAAATACTTACAGCAGCGTTACTCAACCAAAGAGCCAAGCTGCTGAAAAATACTTTTGCAAGAGCCACAATCTCAGTGGTGAAAAGCAGCAATAAAAACAAGTTAAAGGTGGCAAAAGTGGTCAAAAAGCAGCAAACACTGGGAGAAAGTGGCACAAATTGGGACTGAAGTGATCAAATAATGAGGCAAAACCATTGCAAGAAATGAGTGAAAAGTGACTAAAATGGGCAAAAATCAGAAAAAAAGGTGGGAAAAATGGGCAAAACTGGCATTTAAATGCATAAGGCAGCTTAAATGGGCGAGAAGTTGCAAAAAAGGCAAAGGGGCAAAAATTGCAAAAAGCAGGAAAAAAGTGCCAAAAAGGGTAGAAAAGTGAAAAAAGAGGCAAAATTGGGCTTAAAGCAGAAAACCCTCAGAGAAAAGTGGCAAAAAGGTGGAGAAAATGAGTGAAAAGTGACTTAAATGGACAAAAATCAGAAAAAAGGTGGGAAAATGTGCAAAAGAAATGGCAAAATGGAAAATTAGTGGCATTTCATAGGAAAAGGCAGCTTGAATGGGCAAAAAGTAGCAAAAAATTGCAAAAAAGGGGCAAAGGAAGTCTACAGAAAAAAACAGAGGTCTAATATTTCAGATTAAGACATAAAAGAGCCACACATGGCTCCAGAGCCACAGGTTGAGTATCACTGACTTACAGTGAGACAAACTAACAGACCCTGGGTGATAGCCTCATATATCCAACTCTGGGAACTCTGAAAACCTTCCTATCTTCCACGTCTGCTGGTCTAGAACTTCTGAGTTCTATTCCTCTCTCAGCTGTCAGACAAGTTCCGTATTCTTAAATTGAAAAAGTTGTCCTTGTGGTTGTATTTGTGTTTTAAAGTCAAATTCTGTGAACAGGAAATTTAAGATGAGGTCAAATGTCCATCCGTCCATACATCTGTCTTCTTCATAGCTGTGAGAGCAAACTGATGAATTCCAGATTTAGTTAAAGTCAGTCTATCCACCCTGACTGTTCTGATCACGATTGCTGACTCCAGCACTTACCATGCCTGTGCAGAGTCATCCACAGCAGAACAACTGAGACTACATGATGGAGCGCCCACCTCCCTCCTCCTCCTCCTCCTCTGCTGCCAGCACAGGACTCCCTGCAGGAACAGAGAGAATCAGTCAGAAACACAGAGCAAGAATGAACATCTGTCTGCTGTAAACATGAACATGTACGTGCTGTAAACATGAACATGTATGTGCTGTAAACATGAACATGTATGTGCTGCAAAAATGAACATGTATGTGCTGTAAACATGAACATGTACGTGCTGTAAACATGAACATGTATGTGCTGTAAACATGAACATGTATGTGCTGTAAACATGAACATGTACGTGCTGTAAACATGAACATGTATGTGCTGTAATAATGAACATGTACGTGCTGTAAACATGAACATGTATGTGATGCAAACATGAACATGTACGTGCTGTAAACATGAACATGTATGTGCTGTAAACATGAACATGTATGTGCTGTTAACATGAACATGTATGTGCTGTAAACATGAACATGTATGTGCTGTAAAAATGAACATGTATGTGATGCAAACATGAACATGTACGTGCTGTAAACATGAACATGTATGTGATGCAAACATGAACATGTATGTGCTGCAAACATGATCATGTATGTGCTACAAACATGAACATGTGCTGTAAAAATGAACATGTATGTGCTGTTAACATGAACATGTATGTGCTGTTAACATGAACATGTATCTGCTGTAAAAACATGAACATTTATGTGCTGTAAAAATGAACATGTATGTGCTGTAAAAATGAACATGTATGTGCTGTAAACATGAACATGTACGTGCTGTAAACATGAACATGTATGTGCTGTTAACATGAACATGTATGTGATGCAAACATGAACATGTATGTGCTGTAAACATGAACATGTATGTGCTGTACACATGAACATGTACGTGCTGCAAACATGAACATGTATGTGCTGTAAACATGAACATGTATGTGCTGTAATAATGAACATGTACGTGCTGTAAACATGAACATGTATGTGATGCAAACATGAACATGTACGTGCTGTAAACATGAACATGTATGTGCTGTAAACATGAACATGTATGTGCTGTTAACATGAACATGTATGTGCTGCAAACATGAACATGTACGTGCTGCAAACATGAACATGTATGTGCTACATTCATGAACGTGTATGAGCTGCAAACATGAACATGTATTTGCTGCAAACATGAACATGTATGTGCTGCAAAAATGAACATGTATGTGCTACAAACATGAACATGTATGTGCTGCAAACATGAACATGTATCTGCTGCAAACATGAATATGTATCTGCTGTAAACATGAACATGTATGTGCTGCAAACATGAATATGTATCTGCTGTAAACATGAACATGTATCTGCTGCAAACATGAATATGTATCTGCTGTAAACATGAACATGTATGTGCTGCAAACATGAACATGTATGTGCTACAAACATGAACATGTATGTGCTGTAAAGATGAACATGTATGTGCTGTTAACATGAACATGTATGTGCTGTAAACATGAACATCAATGTGCTGTTAACATCAACATGTATGTGCTGTTAACATGAACATGTATGTGCTGTAAACATGAACATCAATGTGCTGTTAACATCAACATGTATGTGCTGTAAACATGAACATGTATGTGCTACAAACATGAACATGTATGTGCTGTTAACATGAACATGTATGTGCTGTTAACATGAACATGTATGTGCTGTAAACATGAACATCAATGTGCTGTTAACATCAACATGTATGTGCTGTAAACATGAACATGTATGTGCTGTTAACATGAACATGTATGTGCTGTTAACATGAACATGTATGTGCTGCAAACATGAACATGTATCTGCTGTAAACATGAACATGTATCTGCTGTAAACATGAACACGTATGTGCTACAAACATGAACATGTATGTGCTGTTAACATGAACATGTATGTGCTGCAAACATGAACATGTATGTGATGCAAACATGAACATGTATCTGCTGTAAACATGAACACGTATGTGCTACAAACATGAACATGTATGTGCTGTAAACATGAACATGTATGTGCTGTAAACATGAACACGTATGTGCTACAAACATGAACATGTATGTGCTGTAAACATGAACATGTATGTGCTGTTAACATGAACATGTATGTGCTACAAACATGAACATGTATGTGCTGCAAACATGAACATGTATGTGATGCAAACATGAACATGTATGTGCTGCAAACATGAACACGTATGTGCTACAAACATGAACATGTATCTGCTGTATACATGAACATGTATGTGCTGCAAACATGAACATGTATGTGCTGCAAACATGAACATGTATGTGCTGCAAACATGAACATGTATGTGCTGTTAACATGAACATGTATGTGCTGTTAACATGAACATGTATGTGCTGTTAACATGAACATGTATGTGCTGTTAACATGAACATGTATGTGCTGTTAACATGAACATGTATGTGCTGTTAACATGAACATGTATGTGCTGTTAACATGAACATGTATGTGCTGTAAACATGAACATGTATGTGCTGTTAACATGAACATGTATGTGCTGCTAACATGAACATGTATGTGCTGCAAACATGAACATGTATGTGCTGTTAACATGAACATGTATGTGCTGCAAACATGAACATGTATGTGCTGTAAACATGAACATGTATGTGCTGTAAAGATGAACATGTATGTGCTGCAAACATGAACATGTATGTGCTACAAACATGAACATGTATGTGCTGCAAACATGAACATGTATGTGCTGCAAACATGAACATGTATGTGCTACATTCATGAACATGTATGAGCTGCAAACATGAACATGTATGTGCTGCAAACATGAACATGTATGTGCTACAAACATGAACATGTATTTGCTGCAAACATGAACATGTATGTGCTGTTAACATGAACATGTATGTGCTGCAAACATGAACATGTATGTGCTGCAAACATGAACATGTATGTGCTGCAAACATGAACATGTATGTGCTACATTCATGAACATGTATGAGCTGCAAACATGAACATGTATGTGCTGCAAACATGAACATGTATGTGCTGTGAACATGAACATGTATGTGCTGTAAACATGAACATGTATGTGCTGTGAACATGAACATGTATGTGCTGTAAACATGAACATGTATGTGCTGTGAACATGAACATGTATGTGCTGTTAACATGAACATGTATGTGCTGTTAACATGAACATGTATGTGCTGTAAACATGAACATGTATGTGCTGTAAACATGAACATGTATCTGCTGTAAACATGAACATGTATCTGCTGTAAAAACATGAACATGTATGTGCTGTAAAAATGAACATGTATGTGCTGTTAACATGAACATGTATGTGCTGTTAACATGCTGCTGTGGAAAAGTATTTGTCGTATTTGTCCCTCTGAAATGTTTCAGATCATCAAACAGACAAAGATAACCTGAGTCAGTACAACAGTCCGTCTTTAAATGATCCTGGTCCTCTCTGAAACAGTCATCACCCCTAACCCTAATATCTGGTTCGTCCATCCTCGGCAGCAACAACTGAAGCGAGCGTTTGTGAAAACTGTCAGTGAGTCTTTCTCATCGCTGTGGAGGTAAGGAGAAAGGTCTGGGTTGAATGGGCTACCTGCTACCACCACGCCCTGGCCCTGGATAAGCAGAGGAAGATGGATTGGTGGATGGATGGAACACACACCTTCCAGAAAGATCCTCTTCTGTCTGGTCAGTCCTCAGAAAATTTCCCAGAAGTCTTGGGGATCATCAGGGTGTTTTTGTCTTTGTGTTCTTTTTTGTCTGCAGTGGTTCTGGTCTTGGAACTCTCCCATGATGCCATTGTTGCCCAGTCTCTTTCTGATTGGTGAATCATGACCTCTGACCTTAACTGAGTCAGTGAGGCCTGCAGGTCTTTAGATGTGGTTCTGGGTTCTTCTGGGACCTCCTGGATGAGTCGTCCATGTTCTCTTGGAGTCGTGTTGGTAGGCCGGCCTCTCCTGTGAAGGTTCACCACTGTTCACAGTTTTCTCCAGTTGTGGGTAATGGCTCTCAGAGTCCCAAAACCTTAGAACTGTCTCTGTAACCCTTTCAGACTGATAGATGTCAGAGACTTTGTTCCTCATCTGTTCTTCTCTAGATGGTTCCATGATGTGTTGGAGGTCTTCTAGTCTACTTCTCTGTCAGACTGGTTCTAGTTGAGGATTCTGGATCCAGCAGGTCTGGCAGTGATCAGGTCTGGGTGTGGATAGTGAAGGTTTTCAAAAAGTGTGGTTAGTCTTAGTTAATTCATGGCTAGTTTGATGATCTGAAACAGGGGGCAGATAGTTCATCCACAGATCTGTAAATACTGACTCAATCTAAAGCCGTTTAGCCTTTACTGTAGTTATCATGTGCACCATTATTACACAGCTGTTTTCAGACATTATGATGCAGAGAGAATTCATCTCCATACTCCTCTGATTCAAAGCCAGAAAATTGCAACAAAGCCTGTCATGATTCTTGATTTAATGCACATTTACTGAGAAGTTCCTGCATTCGATTTCACAGAGAAGCTTTTAGCTTTTTAAAGCTAATGACTGAATCCAACTCATTAGCAGGAAGTGACATCACAGCTGCTTCCAAACCACCAGCCGTCTCTCCATGCTGACCCACATCTGAGCGCTTTTCAGATATTTCTGTTGGCCTGTAGTGACTCTGGCTGCTCTGATGTGGACATAAATCTGTGTCTGTGCTGTCAGCGCGCTGTTAAAACACCCAACCATGGCTGTGATGGCGGCGTGTGAGCGTAACGTCAACTCCTCCTGCAGAAACACTAACCTGAGGAAAACTGTGAGTGATTTAAACAGAGCTGAAATACTGGGAGAGAAATTCATACACTTCATAAGAAAACAGCAGGAGCTGTGCTTTCTGTCGGTGGTCGTGTAGATTACAGCTGGCTCTGACAGCTCTCATTTATCCAGGAGTCATGGAGCATTTCAAACTGGAGAATGTGGTCCATTAGCTGTGGTGTGGATCATCAGCATACAGATCAGTCCGGCCCCCCAAGGATGGACTCTACAGAAAGAGGACTGCATGGTGCCTCCATCAGAGCATTTCACAGGAAGACAAGGAAGGCAGGAAGCTTCACCTCAGGGCAGAGTTACTCAACCAAAGAGCCAAAGTATTGAAAAAATGCCTTTACAAGAGCCACAATCTAAGTGGTGAAAAGTGGCGAACATGGGTTAAAGTGGCTATGAAAATAATAAAGGTGAAAAAAATTGACAAAAAGCAGCAAAAAGTCGCAAAAAATGAGGGGAACAGGGGCAAATAGACATACAATGGAGAAAACTGGGAAACAAGAAGCAAAAATGAGTGCAAAGTCACAAAAAAATCAAGTTACACGTGGTCAAAAAGCTGCAAAAAATGAGTGTAAAGTGAATAATATGGGCAAAAAAGCTGTAAAAAGGTGGGCAAATTGGCATTAATAGCAAAAGGCAGCTTAAATTGGCAAAAAATTGCAAAGAAGCAGGATAAACGTGGCTAAAACTGATGAAAAATATGATAAAAGTGGCAATAACGGTTGAAAAGTTGTGGTGAGTGGTAAAATTGGGCTAAAAAGCAGCAGAAATGGATTCAAAGTGGCAAAAAATGTAAAAAAGGGACAAAAAATTGCAAGTAAGGCCAATGGAAAAAGACAGAGAAAAAATAAAAGTCAACAATTAAGTTTGACCATTAAAACCTACTGTATAAGTGTGGGAAACAAACTGATTCATGTGATAACTAATGGGTCATTTCTGAGGTCAAAGTTTCATTTTTAAGGTTTTCTAGGGAAATATATTTCAAATTAAGCCATAAAAGACCCACATGTGGCTGTAGAGCCACGTGTTGAGTACCACCTCACACTCAGAGGCTGTAGCTGTGTGGTCCATCAGGGTACGCTGACCATTCTTTCTTTGCCTTGTCGCTTTAACCATCTGAGCGTGCTACACAGACGTCTACTCCTCTACATGCCTGATATCTGCTGTTAAAGTCAGCCCCACGGGTCATCGTTGGCTGCTGATATCCTCCTGTCCTTCTGCATCTAAAGCCTGACTCAGACCAGGTTTGGCTGCTCCGCTCCGGCTCCTACCATCCTGGTTTTCATACCGGGGGTGTGTGATGGATGTCTCCCTGAGGTCACAGCCATGTCTGTCTTAATAAATGTTCCTCCAGGTGATTTGATGCATTGTTTAACTGAGCTGAGGTCAGTTCCTCCAGCGCTCTGTGGTCTCTTTGTTTAAACACTTTCTCTTCAGCTGCCCGTGCCGTCCTGCACTCACGTCATCACTGACAGGCCTCCACACACAGCTCACATCACCTGTGGTCATCACAGAACGTCTAGTGCAGCATGTGGAAACATGGATGTCTGATTTGATCATTAATATCCTGCTGAGAAACCTGATCGAAATCAGAAAACAAGAAACAAGATAGAAGTGTGGATGAGAGCTGCAGCTGTGAGTGTAGAAACAATGCCTAAGTAAATTATCCACCCTCTCAGATGGTTAAGCCTTTAATTGGCATCACAAATCAATCACGGTCCACATAATTTGGTGTTTTGATTTTAAAAAAGTCTTTAATGTTGAAGTGAAAACAGATTTCTATAAAGATCACTGAAATAGAAATATGTAATGATAAATAAGTGACTGCATGAATATTCCTTCTTTAAAGACTGACCTAATTTAATAGAGGTCCAGACCGTTGGTGCTGGTAGTTTCACCTGAGTCTGGGAGGTCAAGACACTGGTTCATCAGTATTCATGGCTACCATTACACCATGAAGACAAAACAACACAGAGCATGCAAGAAACAGACTAGTGAGAGAGGACACCAAGACACCTATGACTACTCTGAAGGAGTTCCAAGCTTCAGCAGCTGAGATGGAGAGACTCTGCAGACAACAACTGTTGGCCGGGTTCTTCACCAGTCAGAGCTTTATGGGAGAGTGGCAAAGAGAAAGACACTGATGAAGAAAACTCAGATTCAATCTGGACTAGAGTTCACCAGAAGGACTGTGGGAGACTCCATGGTCAAGAGGAAGAAAGTTCTTTGGTCTGATGAGACCAGAATGGAGCTTTGAGACCATCAGACAAGACGCCAAACACTGACATCACCACAAACACACCATCCCCACTGTGGAGCACGCTGGTGGCAGCATCATGCTGTGGGGATGCTTCTCAGCAGCTGGCCCTGGTTTAAAGACAACAAGGGGAATGTGGCTGAGTCAAAGCCCAAACCTCAATCCAACAGAGGATTAGTGTCAGGATTTTGAAGGTCTGTTCCTGATCCCTGTACAACCTGACAGAGCTTGAGCAGTTTATCAAAGAAGAATGGAGCAAAATTCCAGAGTCCAGATGTTTGATCCTGACTGAGACCTATCCACACAGACTCAGAGAGACTGAGACCTATCCACACAGACTCAGAGACTGAGACCTATCCACACAGACTCAGAGAGACTGAGACCTATCCACACAGACTCAGAGAGACTGAGACCTATCCACACAGACTCAGAGACTGAGACCTATCCACACAGACTCAGAGAGACTGAGACCTATCCACACAGACTCAGAGAGACTGAGACCTATCCACACAGACTCAGAGAGACTGAGACCTATCCACACAGACTCAGAGACTGAGACCTATCCACACAGACTCAGAGACTGAGACCTATCCACACAGACTCAGAGAGACTGAGACCTATCCACACAGACTCAGAGACTGAGACCTATCCACACAGACTCAGAGAGACTGAGACCTATCCACACAGACTCAGAGACTGAGACCTATCCACACAGACTCAGAGAGACTGAGACCTATCCACACAGACTCAGAGACTGAGACCTATCCACACAGACTCAGAGACTGAGACCTATCCACACAGACTCAGAGACTGAGACCTATCCACACAGACTCAGAGAGACTGAGACCTATCCACACAGACTCAGAGACTGAGACCTATCCACACAGACTCAGAGAGACTGAGACCTATCCACACAGACTCAGAGAGACTGAGACCTATCCACACAGACTCAGAGACTGAGACCTATCCACACAGACTCAGAGAGACTGAGACCTATCCACACAGACTCAGAGAGACTGAGACCTATCCACACAGACTCAGAGAGACTGAGACCTATCCACACAGACTCAGAGACTGAGACCTATCCACACAGACTCAGAGACTGAGACCTATCCACACAGACTCAGAGAGACTGAGACCTATCCACACAGACTCAGAGACTGAGACCTATCCACACAGACTCAGAGAGACTGAGACCTATCCACACAGACTCAGAGACTGAGACCTATCCACACAGACTCAGAGAGACTGAGACCTATCCACACAGACTCAGAGACTGAGACCTATCCACACAGACTCAGAGACTGAGACCTATCCACACAGACTCAGAGACTGAGACCTATCCACACAGACTCAGAGAGACTGAGACCTATCCACACAGACTCAGAGAGACTGAGACCTATCCACACAGACTCAGAGAGACTGAGACCTATCCACACAGACTCAGAGACTGAGACCTATCCACACAGACTCAGAGAGACTGAGACCTATCCACACAGACTCAGAGAGACTGAGACCTATCCACACAGACTCAGAGAGACTGAGACCTATCCACACAGACTCAGAGACTGAGACCTATCCACACAGACTCAGAGACTGAGACCTATCCACACAGACTCAGAGAGACTGAGACCTATCCACACAGACTCAGAGACTGAGACCTATCCACACAGACTCAGAGAGACTGAGACCTATCCACACAGACTCAGAGACTGAGACCTATCCACACAGACTCAGAGAGACTGAGACCTATCCACACAGACTCAGAGACTGAGACCTATCCACACAGACTCAGAGAGACTGAGACCTATCCACACAGACTCAGAGAGACTGAGACCTATCCACACAGACTCAGAGACTGAGACCTATCCACACAGACTCAGAGAGACTGAGACCTATCCACACAGACTCAGAGAGACTGAGACCTATCCACACAGACTCAGAGAGACTGAGACCTATCCACACAGACTCAGAGAGACTGAGACCTATCCACACAGACTCAGAGAGACTGAGACCTATCCACACAGACTCAGAGACTGAGACCTATCCACACAGACTCAGAGAGACTGAGACCTATCCACACAGACTCAGAGAGACTGAGACCTATCCACACAGACTCAGAGACTGAGACCTATCCACACAGACTCAGAGACTGAGACCTATCCACACAGACTCAGAGAGACTGAGACCTATCCACACAGACTCAGAGAGACTGAGACCTATCCACACAGACTCAGAGAGACTGAGACCTATCCACACAGACTCAGAGACTGAGACCTATCCACACAGACTCAGAGAGACTGAGACCTATCCACACAGACTCAGAGACTGAGACCTATCCACACAGACTCAGAGAGACTGAGACCTATCCACACAGACTCAGAGAGACTGAGACCTATCCACACAGACTCAGAGACTGAGACCTATCCACACAGACTCAGAGACTGAGACCTATCCACACAGACTCAGAGAGACTGAGACCTATCCACACAGACTCAGAGAGACTGAGACCTATCCACACAGACTCAGAGACTGAGACCTATCCACACAGACTCAGAGACTGAGACCTATCCACACAGACTCAGAGAGACTGAGACCTATCCACACAGACTCAGAGAGACTGAGACCTATCCACACAGACTCAGAGAGACTGAGACCTATCCACACAGACTCAGAGACTGAGACCTATCCACACAGACTCAGAGACTGAGACCTATCCACACAGACTCAGAGAGACTGAGACCTATCCACACAGACTCAGAGAGACTGAGACCTATCCACACAGACTCAGAGACTGAGACCTATCCACACAGACTCAGAGAGACTGAGACCTATCCACACAGACTCAGAGAGACTGAGACCTATCCACACAGACTCAGAGACTGAGACTGCAGACAGAGGAGACTCTACTAAAGACTGACTAGAAGGAGGAATATTTATGCACTCACTGATTTTTCTATATTTTCATTAAACTGGCATTTATTTATAGAAATGTATTTTCTGCAAAGAAATATTGACCATGACTGATTAATGAAATCAACAGAAGGGTAAAACATGCTCGCAGACACTGCCACAGTAAGCGATGGAGTTAAACTTTCTCAGGAATGGTGTGGTTGATCTCTGCCTGATGAAGAGTGGTTTATCTCTCCATCAGAGGATCTCAGTGTGTGTTTAAACTGATCTTTCTTGCTCTGATTAAACCACTGAAGTCTTAAAGACACGCTCCGCTGAAATTAAAAGGTGCTGAAGGTAAGAAGGAGAAGTTTGAGCCTCCTGAACTTTTAATTAAATTTCTCTTTGACTCTCTTATTTGCCGTGAACTCGGCTGTGCTCTGCTCCGTCTCACGTCGTGTAGATCATAAATATTTAATGGCGAGCGAGCAGATTTCATTTCATCGTCCAGCTTTGTCGAGCTGCAAATTCATGCAGCTACTGACATTAAAGAAAACTCGGCCCTTTGTCAGCTCGTGCGTCTTGTTTCCTTGTTTCCTCGTCCCTCCGCCTCCGGCTCAGGCGTGGAAACCAGAGTGAATGACAAGAGGAGCGAGGTCAGCAAACGAGACCGCCGACACCACGGATAAAGAGAGCGATTCATGAGTCTGCAGGGTGAGTGAGGCCGCCCCAAGTCAGACATTTTGTGCCTGCAAGTCTGGAATCACAGCATAAATAAAGAGAATTTAACAATAAAACCCTCGATTCAGCTTTAAGACAAGAGAAAATAGTCTGTGTTTGCAGCCTTCAAACTCACTACAGCATGGACGTACAGCCTGCTAAAAGCCTGCTGTACTCAGATAATCATCTTTATTAATAATAATAATCTCCATGTTTTTATCTCCTCATCCATCTTTATCCTGCAGCGTTGGTGTCGTGGTCTAATCTCTACCTTTAGCCTGGAGCAGCCTGGCTTTAGCGCTGTTTTGTTATTCTAATCAGACGTGTGGGTGGAGGCCAAAGAAGTAATGAGCTCTAAATCTCAGCCGCTGTACCCACAGTCAGAGACGTGTTGCAATCTGAGGAATCTGTCAGCGTTGGTGGACGGGTCTGCTTTCAGAACTGCATCAGATTTTCTCTGATAGGACTGGCTGTAAATCTGAAAACCAGTGTGACAGTATTTACATAAATCTGCTCCAAACCCACTCCAAGTATTTACAGTTATGAGGATTGTTAAGTAGACGAGTGTTTGAGACGACCTCCTCAGTCTGACTGAAATCACAGACACGCCTTCTGCATTTGTTTTTCACATGATTGATGGGACATCATGAACAGTTCTGTCATCACTCTGAAACCGTCGTCACACACAGATAGAGGTGCTGCTGGTGGGAAAAGACACACACTCTAGAGGAATTTCTGATAAATGTGGGCTCATTACCATCATCATGACAGTAACAACAGAAGTACTGGGGATATATCCTACTGCCCCATGACACGGCGTTACTATATTACTCCCTATTCCCTAAATATGCAGGGAATGGAACATACGTACATCCATAATGAACGTTTGAAAGTCTACGTTTGAGTCTTCAAGGCCCTGGAGCTCTACGGGAACCTCCACAGGACTCTACGTTTGAGTCTTCAAGGCCCTGGAGCTCTACGGGAACCTCCACAGGACTCTCCACTGCATGAAGAAATAAATGGACATGTTTGGTTATTTCAGCTTCCTCCAAAAACCAGCCTGTATTTCTGCAGGAAAACATCAACTTCAGTTAAAGGTCCTCAGAGAAACCCCCTCTCCTCTTTCACAGTGATGTCATCAGGATGAAGCTGCAGGAGGAGAGATTTTCATTAAAGCACATTCTTCTCTGCATCGCTAGATTTCATCCTCTCTCGTCTCAGAAATCTGTTTTCTCACATAAACCTCCAAAGTAAAAACCACCTCCAGGTTTTAGACCCGTCCTCATAAACATCTGTGACGTCCCGGTCTGCTCAGACCCCGGCCCCCCTGGGACCCCGGAGTGTTTCACCTGCACAGGTTGTGTAACAGCTCCCCTTAAACAACACCTCCTTTGATAACGGAGGAATCCAGAGAATCACTGCAGTGAAACCAGGAGGTTTAACCCTTACACCACCACTTTAACTTCTCTAAGAAGTGTTTGATTAAAGAGATTATTCTCTCTGATTCATGAGTTTTATCTTTATTATTCACAGCAGCAGCGTGAGGCCAGCTCTCTCTGTGACTCTTCTCATGGGACGTCCCAACCTTTTTAAAACTGTTCATTTGGACTAGTTTCACATGTGGGGACCTGGGCCCAGATCCAACAACACTTGTCCCCAAAGTCTGCCTCATTTGTGTGGGAGCAGATGTACGAGAGGCGGACTACGGCAGGACTTCTGTGAGGGGAAAACCAGCAGACATGCTCGAGTACGGATCAGTCCTCAGTGAGCAGAGAGGTAAAAACAACTCTAAATGTCTCCTGCTGCTTCAAAGAACCTCCTGAGTGGAGGCAGACCAATTTTTCAGGTCTGGAAGGTCCAGTCACTAGTTCATTAGTATTCATGGCTACCATTACACCATGAAGACAAAGAACACTAAGAGAAAAGGTTATTTAAAAGTCTATGTCAGAGGATGGAGACAGAAACATCTCCAAGTCTTTGAACATCCCCCAGAGTTCAGTTAAATCCATCATGAAGAGATGCGACCCACTTTTGGGCCGCGACCCACCACTTGAGAACCACTGGTTTAGATCAGTAAAAATGTGAAACATCAAGAACATGCTAAAATGTACAAAACTCTCTTTTTTGTTGGAAATGTGTCATGAAAAATGTAATGTGGTACAAAAACAGCAGCTCTTGTTCCAACAGATGATTATATAACATTTTAGTCCAACATGAAAACCTGAACCAGGACTACCCAGTAGCTCTCTCTGCTGGCCATCAGACCCAGCTCCTCTGCCTCCTAGTCCTCTACCCTCTGAGAAAACGTGGAGGGAGGATGAGTTTTAAACAGATGAACAGCAGAGGATGGAGTCTGGATGAATAAATAAACAGGTACAGGTAGAATATTTAACAGATAACCTTCTTCTACCATGACCACGCGTGCTGCACATCGTTCTTTTCCAACCAAACTAACTCTCATCTTTTTCTGGTCAGAATAAAAACAGCCTCTGCTGATCTAGGCCTGTTCTCTTCTCTGGAGCAGGGGTTCTCAACCTTGGGGTCAAGACCCCATTTTGGGCTGTGAGACACTGAAATGGGGTCTCAATGCCTTTAAAAAACTAAGAACATTTTTTAATTACACCATTGCCACTTTACACCCATCTTGTCTAATTTTAACACATTTTTATCACTTTTTCCCACCAATTTTCCCAATTTTAAGACATTTTTGCCACTTAAAACCCATTTTTGTCATTTTAAACCCTTTCCACCACTTTTTTCTGCGTGTTTTTGCCTCTTCTAAACCAAATCTTACCACTCTCTGCCTATTGTTGGCTCTGTAGACACATTATGTGGTGGTTTCGGTGTTGGGTTTTATTTTGGTTTTATTTTGGTAACTTTGGTTTTATTTTGGTAACTTTGGTAACTTGGTTTTACTTTGGTAGCCTCTGCACGCGGGCGCTGAGGTTGATTGGACGCACCTGACGCTACTCGGCAATCAGCGGTCTACAAAACAGCCGTCCAGATTCACCTCAGTGCCAGAGCATCCAACGCCTCTCGCCAGTGTGTCTCACTCCCTGCCTCGCACCAGCCCAACCACTCTCACTCTCACTCTCGAGCCCCCCTTCACTCACCTGGACTCCTGGATTCACCCCCCCCCCCCTCCCCCCCGCACTATTCAACACTGTGGTCAATAAAACACTTACAACTCCGTCCTGCCTGGTCTGCCGCCTGGCTCCAAAAAATCCACATCCACCATATTAACCCCTTCAACCCCTTTTAAGCCACATTTCACAATGATATGCCCGTTGTTGCCAGTGTCTGAATATTTCTGCCTCAGCTTACTCTTTTTTTGCCAGTTTATATCAATATTTATCCCATTTCATCAAATTTTTACCTATTTTCGCCACTTTAACACCATTTCAGACACTTTTGAATCTCCTTACCATTTGATATGCCCATTTTTACCACTTTAACCCATTCTTGCCACTTTTGGTTATTTTTTGCCACTTTTATCTGATTTTTGGCCTTTCTAACCCATTTCTGCTACTTTTAAAATCTAATTTCTTTACTGTTCCCAACATTGTTTTCCTTTATTAACCCATTTTAGCTATTTTTAATGTATTTTTATTCTGTTTTTAAAAAAAGGATTAACATTTCAAAGGATTTCTTACTACGCAAATGACATAAAGTTTTTTTTATAAGAGTGGCTTTTATTCAGGTCAAATATAAAATACAACAGCTTAACTTTACAATGGACCTGACTGGGCCCCAGACCCCCCCATTTATCCCCCTAATGGACGTCCTTGTCTGAACATGACTGTTCCAGAATGTTCCAGACTGTGTTCAGCCACCTCCAGGTCCAGTGGGGTCCAGCTCTCTGGAACCTTTATTTTGGGGGTCCCCGCTCTCTGGAACCTTTATTTTGGGGGTCCCTGGTCTCTGGAACCTTTATTTTGGGGGTCCCTGGTCTCTGGAACCTTTATTTTGGGGGTCCCTGGTCTCTGGAACCTTTATTTTGGGGGTCCCTGGTCTCTGGAACCTTTATTTTGGGGGTCCTTGGTCTCTGGAACCTTTATTTTGGGGGTCCCTGGTCCCTGGAACCTTTATTTTGGGGGTCCCTGGTCTCTGGAACCTTTATTTTGGGGGTCCCTGGTGTCTGGAACATTTATTTTGGGGGTCCCTGGTCTCTGGGACCTTTATTTTGGGGGTTCCTGGTCTCTGAAACCTTTATTTTGGGGGTTCCTGGTGTCTGGAACCTTTATTTTTCTCTGGAACCTTTATTTTGGGGGTCCCTGGTCTCTGAAACCTTTATTTTGGGGGTTCCTGGTGTCTGGAACCTTTATTTTTCTCTGGAACCTTTATTTTGGGGGTACCTGGTGTCTGGAACCTTTATTTTGGGGGTCCCTGGTCTCTGGAACCTTTATTTTGGGGGTCCCTGGTCTCTGGGACCTTTATTTTGGGGGTCGTGGGCTGAAAAGGTTGAGAACCTCTGCTTCAGAGATAACTCTTATGATAAAAAGGTGCTGTACGATAAACACTGATGGATTCATTCAGAGACAGAAGGGTGAGATGATTGTGAATGTAAGCTGAAGGAAAACCACAACAAACCAGAGCAGAACCTGATCTCACAAAGACCCAGAACTTAGAGTCAGACCCGCCGTACTCAGATCTTCATAAACCAAACCAAACTAAACCAAACCAAACAAAACCAAACTAAACTAAACTAAACTAAACTAAACTAAACTAAACTAAACTAAACCAAACTAAACTAAACGTAACCAAACCAAACCAAACCAAACCAAACCAAACTAAACTAAACTAAACTAAACTAAACTAAACCAAACTAAACCAAACCAAACCAAACCAAACCAAACTAAATCAAACTAAACCAAACTAAATCAAACTAAACCAAACTAAACCAAACTCAATCAAACTAAACCAAACTAAACTAAACTAAACTAAACTAAACTAAACTAAACTAAACTAAACTAAAATAAAGTAAAATAAACCAAACTAAACCAAACCAAACCAAACCAAACCAAACTAAACCAAACTAAACTAAAATAAACTAAAATAAACTAAACTAAACTAAACCAAACCAAACAAAACCAAACATAACTAAACCAAACCAAACCAAACTAAACTAAACTAAACTAAACTAAACTAAACTAAACTAAACTAAACTAAACTAAAATAAACTAAACTAAACTAAACCAAACCAAACTAAACCAAACTAAAATAAACTAAACTAAACTAAACTAAACTAAACTAAACAAAACTAAACCAAACCAAACCAAACCAAACCAGACCAAACTAAACTAAACTAAACTAAACCAAAATAAACTAAACTAAACCAAACCAAACTAAACTAAACTAAACTAAACTAAACTAAACTAAACTAAACTAAACTAAACTAAACTAAACTAAACTAAACCAAACCAAACCAAACCAAACTAAACTAAACTAAACCAAAATACACTAAACTAAACTAAACTAAACTAAACTAAACTAAACTAAACTAAAATAAACTAAACTAAACTAAACTAAACCAAACCAAACCAAACCAAACTAAACTAAACTAAACCAAAATAAACTAAACTAAACCAAACCAAACTAAACCAAAATAAACTAAACTAAACCAAACCAAACTAAACTAAACTAAACTAAACTAAACTAAACTAAACTAAACTAAACTAAACTAAACCAAACCAAACCAAACTAAACTAAACTAAACCAAAATACACTAAACTAAACTAAACTAAACTAAACTAAACTAAACTAAACTAAACTAAACCAAACCAAACCAAACCAAACTAAACTAAACTAAACCAAAATAAACTAAACTAAACCAAACCAAACTAAACCAAAATAACCTAAACTAAACCAAACCAAACTAAACCAAACTAAACTAAACTAAAATAAAGTAAAATAAACCAAACTAAACCAAACCAAACCAAACCAAACTAAACTAAACTAAACTAAACCAAACCAAACCAAACTAAACTACACTAAACCAAACCAAACTAAAATAAACTAAACGAAACTAAACCAAACCAAACTAAACCAACTAAACTAAACTAAACTAAACTAAACTAAACTAAACCAACTAAACTAAACTACACCAACTGAACTAAACTAAACTAGACTAAACTAAACTAAACTAAACTAAAATAAACCAACTAAACTAAACTACACCAACTGAACTAAACTAAACTAAACTAAACCAACTAAACTAAACTAAACTAAACTAAACTAAACAAAACCAAACTAAACCAAAATAAACCAAACTAAACTAAACTAAACTAAACTAAACTAAACTAAACCAAACCAAACCAAACTAAACCAAACCAAACCAAACCAAACTAAACCAAACTAAACCAACCAAACTAAACTAAACTAAACTAAACCAACCAAACTGAAATAAACCAAACTAAACAAAACTAAACCAAACCAAACCAAACTAAACTAAACTAAACCAAACTAAACTAAACCAAACTAAACCAAAATAAACTAAACTAAATTAAACTAAACTAAACTAAACTAAACCAAATCAAACCAAACTAAACCAAGCCAAACCAAACTAAACCAAACTAAACCAACTGAACTAAACTAAACTAAACTAAACTGAACTAAACTAAACCAAACTAAACCAACTAAACTAAACTTAACTAAACTAAACTAAACTAAACTAAACTAAACTAAACTAAACTAAACCAACTGAACTAAACTAAACTAAACTAAACCAAACTAAACCAAACCAAACTAAACTAAAATAAACTAAGATAAACTAAAATAAACTAAACTAAACCAAATCAAACCAAACCAAACCAAAATAAACTAAACTAAACTAAACTAAACCAAACCAAACCAAAAAAAAATTAAACTAAACTAAACTAAACTAAACCAAACCAAACCAAATTAAACTAAACTAAACTAAACTAAACTAAACTAAACTAAACCAAACCAAACCAAACCAAAAAAAAATTAAACTAAACTAAACTAAACTAAACCAAACCAAACCAAATTAAACTAAACTAAACTAAACTAAACTAAACTAAACTAAACTAAACTAAAACAAACTAAAATAAACTAAACCAAACCAAACTAAACTAAACTAAACTAAACCAAACTAAAACAACTGAACAAAACTAAACTAAACTAAACTAAACCAAACTAAACCAACTAAACTAAACTAAACTAAACTAAACCAAACTAAACCAACTAAACTAAACTAAACTAAACTAATCGAAACTAAACTAAACTAAACTAACTAAACTAAACCAACTGAACTAAACTAAACTAAACTAAACTAATCGAAACTAAACTAAACTAAACTAAACTAATCGAAACTAAACTAAACTAAACTAAACTAAACTAACCAAACTAAACCAACTAAACTAAATTAAACCAACTGAACTAAACTAAACTAAACTAAACTAAACTAAACTAAACCAAACCAAACCAAACCAAACTAAACTAAACTAAACTAAACTAAACTAAACCAAACCAAACCAAACTAAACTAAACTAAACCAAACTAAACTAAAATAAACTAAAATAAACCAAACTAAACCAAACCAAACCAAACCAAACTAAACCAAACTAAACTAAAATAAACTAAAATAAACTAAACTAAACTAAACCAAACCAAACAAAACCAAACATAACTAAACCAAACCAAACCAAACATAACTAAACCAAACCAAACCAAACCAAACTAAAATAAACTAAACTAAACTAAACTAAACTAAACTAAACTAAACCAAACCAAACTAAAATGAACTAAACTAAACTAAACCAAACCAAACTAAACCAAACTAAAATAAACTAAACTAAACTAAACTAAACAAAACTAAACAAAACTAAACCAAACCAAACCAAACCAAACCAGACCAAACTAAACTAAACTAAACTAAACCAAAATAAACTAAACTAAACCAAACCAAACTAAACCAAACTAAACTAAACTAAACTAAACTAAACTAAATTAAACTAAACAAAACTAAACTAAACTAAACTAAACTAAACTAAACAAAACCAAACCAAACCAAACCAAACCAAACTAAACTAAACTAAACTGAACCAAAATAAACTAAACTAAACTAAACTAAACTAAACCAAACCAAACCAAACCAAACCAAACTAAACTACACTAAACCAAACCAAACTAAAATAAACTAAACGAAACTAAACCAAACCAAACTAAACCAACTAAACTAAACTAAACTAAACTAAACTAAACCAACTAAACTAAACTACACCAACTGAACTAAACTAAACTAGACTAAACTAAACTAAACTAAACTAAACTAAAATAAACCAACTAAACTAAACTACACCAACTGAACTAAACTAAACTAAACTAAACTAAACCAACTAAACTAAACTAAACTAAACTAAACCAAACTAAACCAAACTAAATCAAACTAAACCAAACTAAACCAAACTAAACCAAACTAAACCAAACTAAACCAAACTAAACCAAACTAAACCAAACTAAATCAAACTAAACCAAACTAAACCAAACTAAACCAAACTAAACCAAACTAAACCAAACTAAACCAAACTAAACCAAACTAAACCAAACTAAACCAAACTCAATCAAACTAAACCAAACTAAACCAAACTAAACCAAACTCAATCAAACTAAACCAAACTCAATCAAACTAAACCAAACTAAACCAAACTCAATCAAACTAAACCAAACTAAACCAAACTAAACCAAACTCAATCAAACTAAACCAAACTAAACCAAACTAAACCAAACTAAATCAAACTAAACCAAACTAAACCAAACTAAACCAAACTAAACCAAACTAAACTAAACTAAACTAAACTAAACTAAACTAAACTAAACCAAACTAAACCAAACCAAACTAAACTAAAATAAACTAAGATAAACTAAAATAAACTAAACTAAACCAAATCAAACCAAATCAAACCAAACTAAACTAAACCAAACTAAACCAACTAAACTAAACCAAACCAAACCAAAAAAAAATTAAACTAAACTAAACTAAACCAAACCAAACCAAATTAAACTAAACTAAACTAAACTAAACTAAACTAAACTAAAACAAACTAAACTAAACTAAACTAAACCAAACCAAACTAAACTAAACTAAACTAAACCAAACTAAACCAACTGAACTAAACTAAACTAAACTAAACTAAACCAAACTAAACCAACTGAACTAAACTAAACTAAACTAAACTAAACCAAACTAAACCAACTAAACTAAACTAAACTAAACTAAACTAAACTAATCGAAACTAAACTAAACTAAACTAAACTAACTAAACTAAACCAACTGAACTAAACTAAACTAAACTAAACTAATCGAAACTAAACTAAACTAAACTAAACTAATCGAAACTAAACTAAACTAAACTAACCAAACTAAACCAACTAAACTAAATTAAACCAACTGAACTAAACTAATCTAAACTAAACTAAACTAAACCAACTAAACTAAACTAAACCAACTGAACTAAACTAAACTAAACCAAACCAAACCAAACTAAAATAAACTAAACTAAACCAAACTAAACCAACTAAACTAAACTAAACTTAACTAAACTAAACTAAACCAAACTAAACCAACTAAACTAAACTCAACCAAACTAAACTGAACTTAACAAACTAAACTAAACTAAACTAAAATAAACTAAACGAAACTAAACCAACTAAACTAAACTAAACCAAACTAAACTGAACTTAACCAACTAAACTAAACTAAACTAAACTAAACCAAACTAAACCAACTGAACTACACTAAACGAAACTAAACTAAACTAAACCAAACTAAACCAACTAAATTAAACTAAACTAAACTAAACCAAACTAAGCCAACTAAACTAAACTAAACTAGACTTAACCAAACTTAACCAACTAAAGTAAACTAAACTAAATCAAACTAAACTAAACTAAACCAACTGAACTAAACTAAACCAAACCAAACTAAACTAAACTAAACCAAACCAAACTAAACCAACTAAACTAAACTAAACTAAACTAAACCAACTAAACTAAACTAAACTAAACTAAACCCACTAAACTAAACTAAACTAAACTAAACCAACTGAACTAAACTAAAGTAAAATAAACTAAACTAAACCAAACCAAACTAAACCAACTAAACTAAACCAAACTAAACTAAACTAAACCAACTAAACTAAACTAAACTAAACTAAACCAACTGAACTAAACTAAACTAAACCAAACCAAACTAAACCAACTAAACTAAACTAAACTAAACTAAACTAAACTAAACTAAACTAAACCAACTAAACTAAACTAAACTAAACTAAACTAAACCAACTAAACTAAACCAAACTAAACCAACTAAACTAAACTAAACTAAACTAAACCAACTAAACTAAACCAACTAAACTAAACTAAACTAAACTAAACCAAACTAAACCAACTAAACTAAACTAAACTAAACTAAACTAAACCAACTAAACTAAACTAAACTAAACCAACTGAACTAGACTAAATTAAACTAAACTAAACCAAACTAAACCAACTGAACTAAACTAAACTAAACCAACTAAACTAAACCAACTAAACTAAACTAAACTAAACTAAACCAACTAAACTAAACTAAACTAAACTAAACCAAACCAACTAAACTAAACTAAACCAACTAAACTGAAATAAACTAAACTGAACTAAACTAAACTAAACTAAACTAAACTTAACCAAAGTAAACCAACTAAACTAAACTAAACTAAACTAAACCAAACTAAACCAACTGAACTAAACTAAACTAAACCAACTAAACTAAACCAACTAAACTAAACTAAACTAAACTAAACCAACTAAACTAAAACTAAACTAAACTTAACTAAACTAAACTAAACCAAACCAACTAAACTAAACCAACTAAACTAAACTAAACTAAACTGAACTAAACTTAACTAAACTAAACTAAACTTAACCAAACTAAACCAACTAAACTAAACTAAACTAAACTAAACCAAACTAAACCAACTAAACTAAACTAAACTAAACTAAACCAACTAAACTAAACCAACTAAACTAAACTAAACTAAACCAAACTAAACCAAACTAAACTAAACTAAACTAAACTAAACTAAACCAACTAAACTAAACTAAACTAAACTAAACCAAAATAAATCAACTAAACTAAACTAAACCAAACCAAACCAAACCAAACTAAACTAAACTAAACTAAACTAAACTAAACTAAACTAAACTAAACTAAACTTAACTAAACCAAACCAAACCAAACTAAAATAAACTAAACTAAACTAAACTAAACTTAACCAAACCAAACCAAACTAAACTAAACCAAACTAAACTAAACTAAACTAACTCCAGTGGGGTCCAGCTCTCTGGAACCTTTATTTTTCTCTGGAACCTTTATTTTGGGGGTCCCCGCTCTCTGGAACCTTTATTTTGGGGGTCCCTGGTCTCTGGAACCTTTATTTTGGGGGTCCCCGCTCTCTGGAACCTTTATTTTGGGGGTCCTTGGTCTCTGGAACCTTTATTTTGGGGGTCCCTGGTCTCTGGAACCTTTATTTTGGGGGTCCCTGGTCTCTGAAACCTTTATTTTGGGGGTCCCTGGTGTCTGGAACCTTTATTTTTCTCTGGAACCTTTATTTTGGGGGTCCCTGGTCTCTGAAACCTTTATTTTGGGGGTTCCTGGTGTCTGGAACCTTTATTTTTCTCTGGAACCTTTATTTTGGGGGTCCCTGGTCTCTGAAACCTTTATTTTGGGGGTACCTGGTGTCTGGAACCTTTATTTTGGGGGTCCCTGGTCTCTGGAACCTTTATTTTGGGGGTCCCTGGTCTCTGGGACCTTTATTTTGGGGGTCGTGGGCTGAAAAGGTTGAGAACCTCTGCTTCAGAGATAACTCTTATGATAAAAAGGTGCTGTACGATAAACACTGATGGATTCATTCAGAGACAGAAGGGTGAGATGATTGTGAATGTAAGCTGAAGGAAAACCACAACAAACCAGAGCAGAACCTGATCTCACAAAGACCCAGAACTTAGAGTCAGACCCGCCGTACTCAGATCTTCATAAACCAAACCAAACTAAACCAAACCAAACCAAACCAAACCAAACTAAACTAAACTAAACTAAACTAAACTAAACTAAACTAAACTAAACTAAACTAAACTAAACTAAACCAAACCAAACCTAACCAAACCAAACCTAACCAAACCAAACCAAACCAAACCAAACTAAACTAAACTAAACCAAACTAAACTTAACCAAACCAAACTAAACTAAACTAAACCAAACCAAACTAAACTAAACTAAACTAAACCAAACTAAACTAAACTAAACTTAACCAAACCAAACTAAACCAAACCAAACTAAACTAAACTCAGTCAGCTGTCGGTGTTTCTGTGTGCCTTTATCCTGTCAGCAGAGGGATGTACCCACATCTAACACCATATTTCTACATGGCTCACTGATATAATTCCCTCTAGCTCTGATATTTAATGCTGTTGTTGAATTTATGACCATAAATTCAGCTTTTTACTCCAAATGTTCCACATTTTTAAGACAGAGGAACCAGAGAGTCCCAGCAGATTTTAAATCAGTAGAAAAACAGAGAACATTAACAATGTTTAGAGATGAGCCGAGTGTTTCTAAAGGCCTTCGGAGATGTTTTTTCTCCTTCTACTGAGATGAACAGATGTTAAACAGCCTCATAGTTTCACTCCTATATTCCTCCTCTACAGAGAACACAGTGTCTCAGTGTCTCCATATGCAGCTATAGGCAGCCAACAGCATCATGGAAAACATCTCTGAGCTTTTTTCTGTTCCCAGCAGAAAGTTCTCTCCAAGTCAGACATTAGAATCCAATCTGAGGCTTTTTGCTCTTTTTCTCACATCCAGAACAAACCAATCACACTTTAACTCCACTGAAAACACAGCTGACCGTGGACGAGCCAAAGACTGCGTGTAAAACAGGGAAAAACACGTTTATCTGAAGAAGAAGATCCTTTAAAGGGGACACGAAGTTTAAGGGATTTTTTTCTTTGAAGGATAAAAGTTCAAAGTTCATTAGAAGTTCAGGATTGATTACATATCGATCAGTTAGTTTGTTAAAGAGTCTGCAAACTCTACATACATGTAAATCATCAGAACTCTGCCTACATACATGTATATCCATCAGAACTCTGCCTACATACATGTATATCCATCAGAACTCTGCCTACATACATGTATATCCATCAGAACTCTGCCTACATGCATGTATATCCATCAGAACTCTGCCTACATACATGTATATCCATCAGAACTCTGCCTACATACATGTATATCCATCAGAACTCTGCCTACATACATGTATATCCATCAGAACTCTGCCTACATACATGTATATCCATCAGAACTCTGCCTACATGCATGTATATCCATCAGAACTCTGCCTACATACATGTATATCCATCAGAACTCTGCCTACATACATGTATATCCATCAGAACTCTGCCTACATACATGTATATCCATCAGAACTCTGCCTACATACATGTATATCCATCAGAACTCTGCCTACATACATGTATATCCATCAGAACTCTGCCTACATACATGTATATCCATCAGAACTCTGCCTACATACATGTATATCCATCAGAACTCTGCCTACATACATGTATATCCATCAGAACTCTGCCTACATACATGTATATCCATCAGAACTCTGCCTACATACATGTATATCCATCAGAACTCTGCCTACATACATGTATATCCATCAGAACTCTGCCTACATACATGTATATCCATCAGAACTCTGCCTACATGCATGTATATCCATCAGAACTCTGCCTACATACATGTATATCCATCAGAACTCTGCCTACATACATGTATATCCATCAGAACTCTGCCTACATACATGTATATCGTCAGAACTCTGCCTACATACATGTATATCCATCAGAACTCTGCCTACATGCATGTATATCCATCAGAACTCTGCCTACATACATGTATATCCATCAGAACTCTGCCTACATGCATGTATATCCATCAGAACTCTGCCTACATACATGTATATCCATCAGAACTCTGCCTACATGCATGTATATCGTCAGAACTCTGCCTACATACATGTATATCCATCAGAACTCTGCCTACATACATGTATATCGTCAGAACTCTGCCTACATACATGTATATCCATCAGAACTCTGCCTACATGCATGTATATCGTCAGAACTCTGCCTACATACATGTATATCCATCAGAACTCTGCCTACATACATGTATATCCATCAGAACTCTGCCTACATACATGTATATCGTCAGAACTCTGCCTACATACATGTATATCCATCAGAACTCTGCCTACATGCATGTATATCGTCAGAACTCTGCCTACATACATGTATATCCATCAGAACTCTGCCTACATGCATGTATATCCATCAGAACTCTGCCTACATACATGTATATCCATCAGAACTCTGCCTACATACATGTATATCCATCAGAACTCTGCCTACATACATGTATATCCATCAGAACTCTGCCTACATACATGTATATCCATCAGAACTCTGCCTCCATACATGTATATATCCACCTACATACATGTATATCCATCAGAACTCTGCCTACATGCATGTATATCGTCAGAACTCTGCCTACATACATGTATATCCATCAGAACTCTGCCTACATGCATGTATATCGTCAGAACTCTGCCTACATACATGTATATCGTCAGAGCTCTGCCTACATGCATGTATATCCATCAGAACTCTGCCTACATACATGTATATCGTCAGAGCTCTGCCTACATGCATGTATATCGTCAGAACTCTGCCTACATACATGTATATCGTCAGAGCTCTGCCTACATGCATGTATATCCATCAGAACTCTGCCTACATGCATGTATATCGTCAGAACTCTGCCTACATGCATGTATATCCATCAGAACTCTGCCTACATGCATGTATATCCATCAGAACTCTGCCTACATACATTTATATCCATCAGAACTCTGCCTACATACATGTATATCGTCAGAACTCTGCCTACATACATGTATATCCATCAGAACTCTGCCTACATACATGTATATCCATCAGAACTCTGCCTACATACATGTATATCCATCAGAACTCTGCCTACATACATGTATATCGTCAGAACTCTGCCTACATACATGTATATCCATCAGAACTCTGCCTACATGCATGTATATCGTCAGAACTCTGCCTACATACATGTATATCCATCAGAACTCTGCCTACATACATGTATATCGTCAGAACTCTGCCTACATACATGTATATCCATCAGAACTCTGCCTACATACATGTATATCGTCAGAACTCTGCCTACATGCATGTATATCGTCAGAAAGCGTCAGTTCACGCGGACATCAGGAGTCTTTCTGGAGTCTTTTACTCACATGTGTTCAGTGGAGCAGCAGCTGCTCTCTCCTCACGGTCATTCTCCCTCTCCTCACAACTTTCCTCAACTTTCTGCTCCGCTCAAACTCCTCAAACTCCGAAGAAGATAAATCCAAAGTGATGCGTAAAAGTCTCCGAAGTTTCAAAACAGACCGAGAGTGGGTTCGTTTCTTTGACCAGGACAGTCCGGAGGTGTTCGAGCTGTGAGGATGCTTCAGATGACAAAACCAGCGCTCAGCCCGAGTCTGAGGTTTGGAGGAGAGCTGGTGTCAAGCTAGATTAGACACAAAATCCACATCCGGCCAGACTGTCAAAACAAAAGACCCGAGAACAAGCAGACCTATCCTACAAAATAAAAGCAAATATCTAAATGTGGGTGTGTAGAGTGAGCAAGACTTTACTGATGTGTTTAATGCTTTATTTAAAGACTTACTGATGTATTTAATGCTTAATTATTATTATTATTAATATTATATTATTGTTGTTGTTATTATTTTATTATCAGTATTGTTATTGTTATTATTACTAAATACTGGCCTGAATAATAATCTATATTGGATTGAATATGGGTCTATTTGGGGAAAACACTGGCCTAAAAATTGGTCTATATTGGAGTAAACATTGCCCTGAATATTGGTCTATATTGGGCTAAATATTGGTGTTAATATTGGTCTTTATTGGACTCAAGATTTGCCTAAATATGAGTCTATAACTGGCTAAAAATGGCCTTAATATAGATCTATATTGGACTAAATATTGACCTGAATATGAGTTTATATTGAGATAAATTTTGGCCTGAATATGGAACTATATTGGGCCAAATATTGGCCTGAATATGGGTCTATACTGGGCTTATTATTGGGCTAAATATGGGCATATATTGTGCCAAATATTGAATTAAACATGGGTCTATATTGGGCTGAAAATCAGTGTATATTTGCCTAAATATTGGCTTAAAGGTGGGCCTATATTAGGCTAAAGGTTGGTCTGAATATGGGTGTATGTTGAACTACATATTGGCCTGAACATGGGTCTATATTGGGGTAAATATTGGTGTGAATTTGGATCTATATTGGACTAAATATTGACCTGAATATGAGTTTATATTGGGATAAATATTGGTCTGAACATGGGTGTATATTGGGCTATATATGGATCTACATTGGCCTAAATATTGGCCAGAATATGGATCTATATTGGGCTAAATATTGGCCTGAATATGGGTCTATATTGGGCTAATTATTGAATTAAACATGGGTTTATATTGGGCTTAAAATCAGTGTATATTTGCCTAAATATTGGCGTAAAGGTGGGCCTATATTGGGCTAAATATTGGCTAAAATCTGGGCCTATATTGGGTTAAAAATTGGTCTGAATATGGGTGTATATTGAACTACATATTGGCCTGAACATGGGTCTATATTGGGCTAAATATTTGGCTATATATGGGCCTATATTGGGCTAAATATTGAATTAAAATGGGTCTATATTGGACTGATTATTGGCCTGAATGTGGGTATATATTGGACTAAATATCGGCCTAAATATGGGCATATATTATGTTAAATATTAAATTAAACATGGGTCTTTATTGGACTCAATATAGGCCAGAATATATATCTATATTGGACTAAATATTGATCTGAATATGGATCTTTTTTGGACTAAATAATGGCCTAAATATGGGTGTATACTGGACAAAATCTTGGCCTGAAGAGGGGTCCTTATTGGACTAAAAATTTGCTTAAATTTTGGCCTATATTAGGCTAAATATTGGCTTAAATATTAGGCTATATTTGGCCAAATATTGGGCTAAATAAGTGTCTGTATTGGGCTAAATATTGGCCTGAATATGGATCTATATTGTGCAAAATTCTCGGCTAAATATGGATTTACATTTGGTTAAATATTGGCCTGAAAATGGAACTATAATGGACTAAATAATGGCCTGAATATGGGTGTGTATTGGACTAAATATTGGCTTAAACATTGGCCTATATCGGGCTAAATATTAACTTATATATGGGCCTATTGTCTGCTAAATATGGGCTTAAATATGGGCCTATATTCAGCTAAACATTACCCTATATATGGGTCTATATTGGACAAAATATTGGCCTGAATAGGGGTCTATATTGGACTAAAGATTGGCCTGCAGATGGGTCTGTATTGGACTAAATATGGGCCTGAATATGGGTGTATATCACACTAAATATTGGTTCAAATTTTGGCCTATATTTGGCCAAATATTGGGCTAAATATATGTTTATATTTGACTAAATATTGGCCTGAATATAGATCTATATTGGGCTAAATTCTGGGCTAAAAATGGATTTACATTTGGCTAAATATTGGCCTGAAAATAGATCTATATTGGACTAAATAATGGCCTAAAAAGGGTGTGTATTGGACTAAATATTGGCTTAAACATGGGCCTATATCAGGCTAAATATTGGCTTATATATGGGCCTATATTCAGCTAAATTTTAGCCTAAATATGGGTCTATTTTGGACAAAATATTGGCCTGAATAGGGGTTGATAATGGGTTAAATACGGGGCTAAAAACGGATCTACACTGGGCTTAATATTGGCCTGAATATGGATATATATTGGACTTATTATTGGCCTGTATATGGGCCTATAGTGGCTAACTGTTGGGATAAATATGGGTGTATATTGGGCTAAATATTGAGCTAAATATGGGTCTACATTGGGCTAAATATCAGTGTATTCTGGGCTAAATATTGGCCTGAATATGGGTCTATATTTAATGAAATAATGGCCTGAATATGGGTCTATATTGGGATAAATATTGGCCTGAATATGGGCATATATTGGGCATTTATTGGCGTAAATATGGGCCTTCTTTAGGCTAAATATTGGCTTAAATATGGGCCTAAATTTGGCTAAATATTTGCCTGAATATGGGTCTATTTTGGGCAAAATATCAGTGTATAGTGGGCTAAATAGTGGCCTGAATAGGGGTATATATTGGGCTGAATAATGGCCTGAATATGTGTCTATACTGGGCTAAATATTGGCCTGAATGTGGTTCTATGTTAGGCTAAATATTGGGCTGAATATGGGTCTTTATAGGGCTAAATATTGGTCTGAATATGGATGTACATTGGGCTAAATTTTGGCCTGAAAATGGGCCTATATTTGACAAACTATTGGGCTAAAAATGGCTCTGTATTGGGCTAAATTTCAGTGTATATTGGGCTAAATATTGGCCTGAATATGGGCCTATATTGGGCTTAATATTGGCCTGAATATAGGTCTACTATAGACTTAATATTGGCCTGAATACGGGTCTGTACTGGACTAAATATTGGCTAAAATATGAATCTATTTTCTACTTAATATTTGCTTAAATATGGGCCAATATTCAGCTAAGTATTGGCCTAAATATGGGTTTATATTGGGATAAATCTGGGTCTGAATATGACTCTATGTTGGGCAAAATATGGGTGTATATTGGGCTAAATATTGGGCTAAATGTGGGCCTAAGCATTGTGCTAAATATTGGCCTGACTATGGGTCTGTATTGGGCTTAATATTTGGCTGAACATCAGTGTATATTGGGCGAAATATTGGCCTAAATATGGGCCTATGTTGGGCTAAATATTGAATTAAACATGGGTCTATATTGGACAAATATTGGCCTGAATATTGGCCAAAATTGGGCCTATTTTGGCCTAAATATGGGGCCATTTTTGGGCTAAATATTGGCTTAAGTATGGGCCTAAATTTGACTAAATATTGGCCTGACAATGGGTCTATTTTGGGCAAGATATCAGTGTATATTGGGAATATATTGGCCTGAATATGGGTGTATATTGGGCTAAATATTGGCCTGAATATGGGTCTATATTGGGCTAAATATTGGCCTGAATATGGGTGCATATTGGGCTAAATATTGGCCTGAATATGGGTGCATATTGGGCTAAATATTTGCCTGAATATGGGTCTATGGTGGGCTAAATATTGGCTTTTATATGGGTCTATGTTAGACTGAATATTGGCCTGAATATGGGTTTTAAATTGGACCAAATATTGGCCTAAATATGGGTCTATATTGGACTGAATATTGGCCTGAATATGGGTCTATCTCCGGCTAAATATTGGCCTGAATTTCAGCACATATTGGGCTAAACATTGGCCTGAATATGGGTGTATATTGGGCTAAATGTTGGCCTGAATATCGGCATATATGAGGCTTAATATTGGCCTGAATATGGGTGTATATTGGGCTAAATGTTGGCCTGAATATCGGCATATATGAGGCTTAATATTGGCCTGAATATGGGTGCATATTGGGAAAAATATTGGCCTGAATATGGCTGTATATTGGGCTAAATATTGGCCTGAATATGGGTGTATATTGGGCTAAATATAAGCCTGAATATGGGTGTAAATTGGGCTAAATATTGGCCTGAATATGGGTGTATATTGGGCTAATTATTGGCCTGAATATCGGCATATATGAGGCTTAATATTGGCCTGAATATGGGTGTATATTGGGAAAAATATTGGCCTGAATATGGCTGTATATTGGGCTAAATATTGGCCTGAATATGGGTGTATATTGGGCTAAATATTGGCCTGAATATGGGTGCATATTGGGCTAAATATTGGCCTGAATATGGGTGCATATTGGGCTAAATATTGGCCTGAATATGGGTGCATATTGGGCTAAATATAAGCCTGAATATGGGTCTATGGTGGGCTAAATATTGGCTTTTATATGGGTCTATGTTAGACTGAATATTGGCCTGAATATGGGTTTTAAATTGGACCAAATATTGGCCTAAATATGGGTCTATATTGGACTGAATATTGACCTGAATATGGGTCTATCTCCGGCTAAATATTGGCCTGAATTTCAGCACATATTGGGCTAAACATTGGCCTGAATATGGGTGTATATTGGGCTAAATGTTGGCCTGAATATCGGCATATATGAGGCTTAATATTGGCCTGAATATGGGTGTATATTGGGCTAAATGTTGGCCTGAATATCGGCATATATGAGGCTTAATATTGGCCTGAATATGGGTGCATATTGGGAAAAATATTGGCCTGAATATGGCTGTATATTGGGCTAAATATTGGCCTGAATATGGGTGTATATTGGGCTAAATATTGGCCTGAATATAGGTGCATATTAGGCTAAATATTGGCCTGAATATGGGTGTATATTGGGCTAAATATTGGCCTGAATATCGGCATATATGAGGCTTAATATTGGCCTGAATATGGGTGTATATTGGGAAAAACATTGGCCTGAATATGGCTGTATATTGGGCTAAATATTGGCCTGAATATGGGTGTATATTGGGCTAAATATAAGCCTGAATATGGGTGTATATTGGGCTAAATATTGGCCTGAATATGGGTGTAAATTGGGAAAAATATTGGCCTGTATATGGCTGTATATTGGGCTAAATATTGGCCTGAATATAGGTGCATATTAGGCTAAATATTGGCCTGAATATGGGTGTATATTGGGCTAAATATTGGCCTGAATATCGGCATATATGAGGCTTAATATTGGCCTGAATATGGGTGTATATTGGGAAAAATATTGGCCTGAATATGGCTGTATATTGGGCTAAATATTGGCCTGAATATGGGTGTATATTGGGCTAAATATAAGCCTGAATATGGGTGTATATTGGGCTAAATATTGGCCTGAATATGGGTGTAAATTGGGAAAAATATTGGCCTGTATATGGCTGTATATTGGGCTAAATATTGGCCTGAATATGGGTGTATATTGGGCTAAATATAAGCCTGAATATGGGTGTATATTGGGCTAAATATTGGCCTGAATATGGGTGCATATTGGGCTAAATATTGGCCTGAATATGGGTGTATATTGGACTAAATATTGGCCTGAATATGGGTGTATAATGGGCTAAATATTGGCCTGAATATAGGTGCATATTAGGCTAAATATTGGCCTGAATATGGGTGTATATTGGGCTAAATATTTGCCTGAATATGGGTGTATATTGAGCTAAATATTGGCCTGAATATCGGCATATATGAGGCTAAATATTGGCCTGAATATGGGAGCATATTGGGCTAAACATTGGCCTGAATATGGGTGCATACTGGGCTAAATATTGGCCTGAATATGGGTGCATATTGGGCTAAATATTGGCCTGAATATGGGTGCATATTGGGCTAAATATTGGCCTGAATATGGGTGCATACAGGGCTAAATATTGGCCTGAATATGGGTGCATACTGGGCTAAATATTGGCCTGAATATGGGTGCATACTGAGCTAAATATTGGCCTGAATATGGGTGCATATTGGGCTAAATATTGGCCTGAATATGGGTGCATACTGGGCTAAATATTGGCCTGAATATGGGTGCATACTGGGCTAAATATTGGCCTGAATATGGGTGCATATTGGGCTAAATATTGGCCTGAATATGGGTGCATATTGGACTGAATATTGGCCTGAATATGGGTGTAAATTGGGCTAAATATTGGCCTGAATATGGGTGTATATTGGGCTAAATATTGGCCTGAATATCGGCATATACGAGGCTTAATATTGGCCTGAATATGGCTGTATATTGGGCTAAATATTGGCCTGAATATGGGTGTATATTGGGCTAAATATAAGCCTGAATATGGGTGTATATTGGGCTAAATATTGGCCTGAATATGGGTGTATATTGGGAAAAATATTGGCCTGAATATGGCTGTATATTGGGCTAAATATTGGCCTGAATATGGGTGTATATTGGGCTAAATATTGGCCTGAATATGGGTGTATATTGGGCTAAATATTGGCCTGAATATGGGTGCATATTGGGCTAAATATTGGCCTGAATATGGGTGTATATTGGACTAAATATTGGCCTGAATATGGGTGTATATTGGGCTAAATATTGGCCTGAATATAGGTGCATATTAGGCTAAATATTGGCCTGAATATGGGTGTATATTGAGCTAAATATTGGCCTGAATATCGGCATATATGAGGCTAAATATTGGCCTGAATATGGGAGCATATTGGGCTAAATATTGGCCTGAATATGGGTGCATACTGGGCTAAATATTGGCCTGAATATGGGTGCATATTGGGCTAAATATTGGCCTGAATATGGGTGCATATTGGGCTAAATATTGGCCTGAATATGGGTGCATATTGGGCTAAATATTGGCCTGAATATGGGTGCATATTGGGCTAAATATTGGCCTGAATATGGGTGCATACTAAATATTGGCCTGAATATGGGTGTATATTGGGCTAAATATTGGCCTGAATATGGGTGCATATTGGGCTAAATATTGGCCTGAATATGGGTGCATACAGGGCTAAATATTGGCCTGAATATGGGTGCATACAGGGCTAAATATTGGCCTGAATATGGGTGCATACTGGGCTAAATATTGGCCTGAATATGGGTGCATACTGGGCAAAATATTGGCCTGAATATGGGTGCATATTGGGCTAAATATTGGCCTGAATATGGGTGCATACTGGGCTAAATATTGGCCTGAATATGGGTGCATACTGGGCTAAATATTGGCCTGAATATGGGTGCATATTGGGCTAAATATTGGCCTGAATATGGGTGCATATTGGACTGAATATTGGCCTGAATATGGGTGTATATTGGGCTAAATGTTGGCCTGAATATCGGCATATATGAGGCTTAATATTGGCCTGAATATGGGTGTATATTGGGCTAAATGTTGGCCTGAATATCGGCATATATGAGGCTTAATATTGGCCTGAATATGTGTGCATAAAAATATTGGCCTGAATATGGCTGTATATTGGGCTAAATATTGGCCTGAATATGGGTGTATATTGGGCTAAATATAAGCCTGAATATGGGTGTAAATTGGGCTAAATATCGGCCTGAATATGGGTGTATATTGGGCTAAATATTGGCCTGAATATCGGCATATATGAGGCTTAATATTGGCCTGAATATGGGTGTATATTGGGAAAAATATTGGCCTGAATATGGCTGTATATTGGGCTAAATATTGGCCTGAATATGGGTGTATATTGGGCTAAATATAAGCCTGAATATGGGTGTATATTGGGCTAAATATTGGCCTGAATATGGCTGTATATTGGGAAAAATATTGGCCTGAATATGGCTGTATATTGGGCTAAATATTGGCCTGAATATGGGTGTATATTGGGCTAAATATAAGCCTGAATATGGGTGTATATTGGGCTAAATATTGGCCTGAATATGGGTGCATATTGGGCTAAATATTGGCCTGAATATGGGTGTATATTGGACTAAATATTGGCCTGAATATGGGTGTATATTGGGCTAAATATTGGCCTGAATATAGGTGCATATTAGGCTAAATATTGGCCTGAATATGGGTGTATATTGGGCTAAATATTTGCCTGAATATGGGTGTATATTGAGCTAAATATTGGCCTGAATATCGGCGTATATGAGGCTAAATATTGGCCTGAATATGGGAGCATATTGGGCTAAACATTGGCCTGAATATGGGTGCATACTGGGCTAAATATTGGCCTGAATATGGGTGCATATTGGGCTAAATATTGGCCTGAATATGGGTGCATATTGGGCTAAATATTGGCCTGAATATGGGTGCATACAGGGCTAAATATTGGCCTGAATATGGGTGCATACTGGGCTAAATATTGGCCTGAATATGGGTGCATACTGGGCTAAATATTGGCCTGAATATGGGTGCATATTGGGCTAAATATTGGCCTGAATATGGGTGCATACTGGGCTAAATATTGGCCTGAATATGGGTGCATACTGGGCTAAATATTGGCCTGAATATGGGTGCATATTGGGCTAAATATTGGCCTGAATATGGGTGCATATTGGACTGAATATTGGCCTGAATATGGGTGTATATTGGGATAAATTTTGGCTAAAATATGAATATGGGTGTATATTGGGCTAAATATTGGCCTGAATATGGGCATATATTCAGGCTAATATTGGCCTGAATATGGGTGTATATTGGGAAAAATATTGGCCTGAATATGGCTGTATATTGGGCTAAATATTGGCCTGAATATGGGTGTATATTGGGCTAAATATAAGCCTGAATATGGGTGTATATTGGGCTAAATATTGGCCTGAATATGGGTGTATATTGGGAAAAATATTGGCCTGAATATGGCTGTATATTGGGCTAAATATTGGCCTGAATATGGCTGTATATTTGGCTAAATATTGGCCTGAATATGGGTGCATATTGGGCTAAATATTGGCCTGAATATGGGTGTATATTGGACTAAATATTGGCCTGAATATGGGTGTATATTTGGCTAAATATTGGCCTGAATATAGGTGCATATTAGGCTAAATATTGGCCTGAATATGGGTGTATATTGGGCTAAATATTTGCCTGAATATGGGTGTATATTGAGCTAAATATTGGCCTGAATATCGGCATATATGAGGCTAAATATTGGCCTGAATATGGGAGCATATTGGGCTAAATATTGGCCTGAATATGGGTGTATACTGGGCTAAATATTGGCCTGAATATGGGTGCATATTGGGCTAAATATTGGCCTGAATATGGGTGCATATTGGGCTAAATATTGGCCTGAATATGGGTGCATACAGGGCTAAATATTGGCCTGAATATGGGTGCATACTGGGCTAAATATTGGCCTGAATATGGGTGCATACTGGGCTAAATATTGGCCTGAATATGGGTGCATATTGGACTGAATATTGGCCTGAATATGGGTGTATATTGGGCTAAATATTGGCCTGAATAGCACATACTGGGCTAAATATTGGCCTGAATATGGGTGCATATTGGGCTAAATATTGGCCTGAATATGGGTGCATATTGGACTGAATATTGGCCTGAATATGGGTGTAAATTGGGCTAAATATTGGCCTGAATATGGGTGTATATTGGGCTAAATATTGGCCTGAATATCGGCATATACGAGGCTTAATATTGGCCTGAATATGGGTGTATATTGGGAAAAATATTGGCCTGAATATGGCTGTATATTGGGCTAAATATTGGCCTGAATATGGGTGTATATTGGGCTAAATATAAGCCTGAATATGGGTGTATATTGGGCTAAATATTGGCCTGAATATGGGTGTATATTGGGAAAAATATTGGCCTGAATATGGCTGTATATTGGGCTAAATATGGGCCTGAATATGGCTGTATATTGGGCTAAATATTGGCCTGAATATGGGTGCATATTGGGCTAAATATTGGCCTGAATATGGGTGTATATTGGACTAAATATTGGCCTGAATATGGGTGTATATTGGGCTAAATATTGGCCTGAATATAGGTGCATATTAGGCTAAATATTGGCCTGAATATGGGTGTATATTGGGCTAAATATTTGCCTGAATATGGGTGTATATTGAGCTAAATATTGGCCTGAATATCGGCATATATGAGGCTAAATATTGGCCTGAATATGGGAGCATATTGGGCTAAATATTGGCCTGAATATGGGTGCATACTGGGCTAAATATTGGCCTGAATATGGGTGCATATTGGGCTAAATATTGGCCTGAATATGGGTGCATATTGGGCTAAATATTGGCCTGAATATGGGTGCATACAGGGCTAAATATTGGCCTGAATATGGGTGCATACTGGGCTAAATATTGGCCTGAATATGGGTGCATACTGGGCTAAATATTGGCCTGAATATGGGTGCATATTGGGCTAAATATTGGCCTGAATATGGGTGCATACTGGGCTAAATATTGGCCTGAATATGGGTGCATACAGGGCTAAATATTGGCTAAAATATGAATCTATTTTCTACTTAATATTTGCTTAAATATGGGCCAATATTCAGCTAAGTATTGGCCTAAATATGGGTTTATATTGGGATAAATCTGGGTCTGAATATGACTCTATGTTGGGCAAAATATGGGTGTATATTGGGCTAAATATTGGGCTAAATGTGGGCCTAAGCATTGTGCTAAATATTGGCCTGACTATGGGTCTGTATTGGGCTTAATATTTGGCTGAACATCAGTGTATATTGGGCGAAATATTGGCCTAAATATGGGCCTATGTTGGGCTAAATATTGAATTAAACATGGGTCTATATTGGACAAATATTGGCCTGAATATTGGCCAAAATTGGGCCTATTTTGGCCTAAATATGGGGCCATTTTTGGGCTAAATATTGGCTTAAGTATGGGCCTAAATTTGACTAAATATTGGCCTGACAATGGGTCTATTTTGGGCAAGATATCAGTGTATATTGGGAAAATATTGGCCTGAATATGGGTGTATATTGGGCTAAATATTGGCCTGAATATGGGTGCATATTGGGCTAAATATTGGCCTGAATATAGGTGCATATTGGGCTAAATATTGGCCTGAATATGGGTGCATATTGGGCTAAATATTTGCCTGAATATGGGTCTATGGTGGGCTAAATATTGGCTTTTATATGGGTCTATGTTAGACTGAATATTGGCCTGAATATGGGTTTTAAATTGGACCAAATATTGGCCTAAATATGGGTCTATATTGGACTGAATATTGGCCTGAATATGGGTCTATCTCCGGCTAAATATTGGCCTGAATTTCAGCACATATTGGGCTAAACATTGGCCTGAATATGGGTGTATATTGGGCTAAATGTTGGCCTGAATATCGGCATATATGAGGCTTAATATTGGCCTGAATATGGGTGTATATTGGGCTAAATGTTGGCCTGAATATCGGCATATATGAGGCTTAATATTGGCCTGAATATGGGTGCATATTGGGAAAAATATTGGCCTGAATATGGCTGTACATTGGGCTAAATATTGGCCTGAATATGGGTGTATATTGGGCTAAATATAAGCCTGAATATGGGTGTAAATTGGGCTAAATATTGGCCTGAATATGGGTGTATATTGGGCTAAATATTGGCCTGAATATGGGTGTATATTGGGAAAAATATTGGCCTGAATATGGCTGTATATTGGGCTAAATATGGGCCTGAATATGGCTGTATATTGGGCTAAATATTGGCCTGAATATGGGTGCATATTGGGCTAAATATTGGCCTGAATATGGGTGTATATTGGACTAAATATTGGCCTGAATATGGGTGTATATTGGGCTAAATATTGGCCTGAATATAGGTGCATATTAGGCTAAATATTGGCCTGAATATGGGTGTATATTGGGCTAAATATTTGCCTGAATATGGGTGTATATTGAGCTAAATATTGGCCTGAATATCGGCATATATGAGGCTAAATATTGGCCTGAATATGGGAGCATATTGGGCTAAATATTGGCCTGAATATGGGTGCATACTGGGCTAAATATTGGCCTGAATATGGGTGCATATTGGGCTAAATATTGGCCTGAATATGGGTGCATATTGGGCTAAATATTGGCCTGAATATGGGTGCATACAGGGCTAAATATTGGCCTGAATATGGGTGCATACTGGGCTAAATATTGGCCTGAATATGGGTGCATACTGGGCTAAATATTGGCCTGAATATGGGTGCATATTGGGCTAAATATTGGCCTGAATATGGGTGCATACTGGGCTAAATATTGGCCTGAATATGGGTGCATACAGGGCTAAATATTGGCTAAAATATGAATCTATTTTCTACTTAATATTTGCTTAAATATGGGCCAATATTCAGCTAAGTATTGGCCTAAATATGGGTTTATATTGGGATAAATCTGGGTCTGAATATGACTCTATGTTGGGCAAAATATGGGTGTATATTGGGCTAAATATTGGGCTAAATGTGGGCCTAAGCATTGTGCTAAATATTGGCCTGACTATGGGTCTGTATTGGGCTTAATATTTGGCTGAACATCAGTGTATATTGGGCGAAATATTGGCCTAAATATGGGCCTATGTTGGGCTAAATATTGAATTAAACATGGGTCTATATTGGACAAATATTGGCCTGAATATTGGCCAAAATTGGGCCTATTTTGGCCTAAATATGGGGCCATTTTTGGGCTAAATATTGGCTTAAGTATGGGCCTAAATTTGACTAAATATTGGCCTGACAATGGGTCTATTTTGGGCAAGATATCAGTGTATATTGGGAAAATATTGGCCTGAATATGGGTGTATATTGGGCTAAATATTGGCCTGAATATGGGTGCATATTGGGCTAAATATTGGCCTGAATATAGGTGCATATTGGGCTAAATATTGGCCTGAATATGGGTGCATATTGGGCTAAATATTTGCCTGAATATGGGTCTATGGTGGGCTAAATATTGGCTTTTATATGGGTCTATGTTAGACTGAATATTGGCCTGAATATGGGTTTTAAATTGGACCAAATATTGGCCTAAATATGGGTCTATATTGGACTGAATATTGGCCTGAATATGGGTCTATCTCCGGCTAAATATTGGCCTGAATTTCAGCACATATTGGGCTAAACATTGGCCTGAATATGGGTGTATATTGGGCTAAATGTTGGCCTGAATATCGGCATATATGAGGCTTAATATTGGCCTGAATATGGGTGTATATTGGGCTAAATGTTGGCCTGAATATCGGCATATATGAGGCTTAATATTGGCCTGAATATGGGTGCATATTGGGAAAAATATTGGCCTGAATATGGCTGTACATTGGGCTAAATATTGGCCTGAATATGGGTGTATATTGGGCTAAATATAAGCCTGAATATGGGTGTAAATTGGGCTAAATATTGGCCTGAATATGGGTGTATATTGGGCTAAATATTGGCCTGAATATCGGCATATATGAGGCTTAATATTGGCCTGAATATGGGTGTATATTGGGCTAAATATTGGCCTGAATATGGGTGTATATTGGGCTAAATATTGGCCTGAATATGGGTGTATATTGGGCTAAATATTGGCCTGAATATGGCTGCATATTGGGCTAAATATTGGCCTGAATATGGGTGCATATTGGGCTAAATATTGGCCTGAATATGGGTGCATATTGGGCTAAATATAAGCCTGAATATGGGTCTATGGTGGGCTAAATATTGGCTTTTATATGGGTCTATGTTAGACTGAATATTGGCCTGAATATGGGTTTTAAATTGGACCAAATATTGGCCTAAATATGGGTCTATATTGGACTGAATATTGACCTGAATATGGGTCTATCTCCGGCTAAATATTGGCCTGAATTTCAGCACATATTGGGCTAAACATTGGCCTGAATATGGGTGTATATTGGGCTAAATGTTGGCCTGAATATCGGCATATATGAGGCTTAATATTGGCCTGAATATGGGTGTATATTGGGCTAAATGTTGGCCTGAATATCGGCATATATGAGGCTTAATATTGGCCTGAATATGGGTGCATATTGGGAAAAATATTGGCCTGAATATGGCTGTATATTGGGCTAAATATTGGCCTGAATATGGGTGTATATCGGGCTAAATATTGGCCTGAATATAGGTGCATATTAGGCTAAATATTGGCCTGAATATGGGTGTATATTGGGCTAAATATTGGCCTGAATATCGGCATATATGAGGCTTAATATTGGCCTGAATATGGGTGTATATTGGGAAAAATATTGGCCTGAATATGGCTGTATATTGGGCTAAATATTGGCCTGAATATGGGTGTATATTGGGCTAAATATAAGCCTGAATATGGGTGTATATTGGGCTAAATATTGGCCTGAATATGGGTGTAAATTGGGAAAAATATTGGCCTGAATATGGCTGTATATTGGGCTAAATATTGGCCTGAATATGGGTGTATATTGGGCTAAATATAAGCCTGAATATGGGTGTATATTGGGCTAAATATTGGCCTGAATATGGGTGCATATTGGGCTAAATATTGGCCTGAATATGGGTGTATATTGGACTAAATATTGGCCTGAATATGGGTGTATATTGGGCTAAATATTGGCCTGAATATAGGTGCATATTAGGCTAAATATTGGCCTGAATATGGGTGTATATTGGGCTAAATATTTGCCTGAATATGGGTGTATATTGAGCTAAATATTGGCCTGAATATAGGTGCATATTAGGCTAAATATTGGCCTGAATATGGGTGTATATTGGGCTAAATATTTGCCTGAATATGGGTGTATATTGGGCTAAATATTTGCCTGAATATGGGTGTATATTGAGCTAAATATTGGCCTGAATATAGGTGCATATTAGGCTAAATATTGGCCTGAATATGGGTGTATATTGAGCTAAATATTGGCCTGAATATCGGCATATATGAGGCTAAATATTGGCCTGAATATGGGAGCATATTGGGCTAAATATTGGCCTGAATATGGGTGCATACTGGGCTAAATATTGGCCTGAATATGGGTGCATATTGGGCTAAATATTGGCCTGAATATGGGTGCATATTGGGCTAAATATTGGCCTGAATATGGGTGCATACAGGGCTAAATATTGGCCTGAATATGGGTGCATACTGGGCTTAATATTGGCCTGAATATGGGTGTATATTGGGAAAAATATTGGCCTGAATATGGCTGTATATTGGGCTAAATATTGGCCTGAATATGGGTGTATATTGGGCTAAATATAAGCCTGAATATGGGTGTATATTGGGCTAAATATTGGCCTGAATATGGGTGCATATTGGGCTAAATATTGGCCTGAATATAGGTGCATATTAGGCTAAATATTGGCCTGAATATGGGTGTATATTGGGCTAAATATTTGCCTGAATATGGGTGTATATTGAGCTAAATATTGGCCTGAATATCGGCATATATGAGGCTAAATATTGGCCTGAATATGGGAGCATATTGGGCTAAATATTGGCCTGAATATGGGTGCATACTGGGCTAAATATTGGCCTGAATATGGGTGCATATTGGGCTAAATATTGGCCTGAATATGGGTGCATATTGGGCTAAATATTGGCCTGAATATGGGTGCATACAGGGCTAAATATTGGCCTGAATATGGGTGCATACTGGGCTAAATATTGGCCTGAATATGGGTGCATACTGGACTAAATATTGGCCTGAATATGGGTGCATATTGGGCTAAATATTGGCCTGAATATGGGTGCATACTGGGCTAAATATTGGCCTGAATATGGGTGCATACTGGGCTAAATATTGGCCTGAATATGGGTGCATATTGGGCTAAATATTGGCCTGAATATGGGTGTATATTGGGCTAAATATTAGCCTTTTCATAAAGGTTGTAGATATTCACCTATAATGGCTTTTATTTGCCTTAGTTTACCTACATTTTCTGTAACTATCAGCCAGTATTGATCATAAATATCTGGCACATAGAAATATGTTTGTGGAGTTTTTGGCAGCATTCATTTAATAAAAACAACTTCACTATCTGTTAGCATGGGTTAGCATGTTCCACACCTACACCAGCAGGGTTAGGGTTAGTAAATGAAGTTTCTCTGCTCTCTCTGTCAGCTTGCTGACTCAGTTCTTTTTCTGTGTACTCCAGGTCTACAAATATCCTCTCGCGTTCACAGTAAATGCCACATCATCATCACTGGAGTGGAAATTGCGCATGTCATCTTAGTTTTAGCTTGGTGTGGTGTTATTGTCCCTGTAGAAGCTCGCAGATTCACAGAGCTGATCAGAGGGTCAGTGCATGGAGGAAGGAAACAAAATGCTGAAAGTTGCACCCTAAAGTAGTGCCTGACAGGGTGGGGGGGGAGAAGTGCTTTGTATGCTTTTGACACAGTATAGAGGCGAGCTGGCATACTTTCTTGGCTCATTTTAACATAAAACATTAAACTATGAAGATAAAATGTTCCCGTCTAAAACCGCTATGTGCCTGATCTCTGAGCTCGTAATAACCACCAGATCTACTTTCACAGAAATCACTGGAGGCTAATGCCACTACGCCTAGCACCTCATACCACCCAACTTCAAAAACCCTGAAATGTCCCTTTAAGAGCTTGTTCTGTTACACACACTTGTTAAACATGGTTAAAAACTGAGAAATATGCAGGAGTGCATGTACAAAACGACTCCCTGATGCCCATGACTTCCAGGTCATGTGACAGCATTTATTCTGTTCAGGGGCTTCTTTAGCTGCCGTTCTGTGTCAGTATGTCAGTAAACGATCGACAGGCTGCTCTTTGTCATGCTTTTATTTTGAAATCTGTCCTTAATTTCCTGTTTGTAAAAACCTGATCTCATTGAGCAAAAGCATGTAAAAACACATGCTAGGTTTAAGGTTTAGGTGGGCTTTTTAGACAAAAAGAGGGACTCTGAAGAGAGGACTGAGGGGTTAAAGTCAAACCAAGTCTTCAGACCGCTGTGACGTCGTCAGAGGAACAACAGAGGGTCGACACGGCGATCACTGATAAAGACAAGCAGAGATAAAGGTCTGAACACAGAGAGACCGAGGAGAGCAGGAAGTACACTTTTATCAGAGAGGAGAAATCCTGAGGGACGCTCAGAGAGGAGGAAGACCATCATCATCATCCTCATCCTCAGCTTCATAGCCATCATCATCATCATCATCATCTTCATCACAAACTGTGGGAGGGGAAACCTTTCATAGCACTTCTTAGTTCTGATGAATCTGTTGTGTTAGAGACGTGCTCATTGGTTAACCACTGAGAGAGGAAGAGTTTATCAAAGTTTAAACTCTGTTAGAAGGTGAAAAGTTCTCATTCTTGTTAAAGTGAAACTAAAAAACCCTGAAACATCACAGTGACAGAAATATTCAGAGCCTCTACAACAAGACTGAGGAGAGCTCAGTCAGAGGGACCATCAGGTTCTCGGTCTCCTCTCTGATCCCCTGATGGTGACCAGCTCTAGGAGAGTCCTGGTTGGTCCAGACTTCTTCATGTGAGAATTCTGGAGGCCACCGTTCTCTGGGGAACCTTCAGAGCAGCAGAAATGTTTCTGTAGTCTTCCTCAGATCTGTACCTGTCAACGATCCTGTCTCTGCAGCTCCTCTGACCTTTGACCCTTGGTTTCTGCTCTGATATCACTGTCAGCTGTGAGGTCTTCTATGGAGAGGGGCGGGGCTTTAGAATCATGTCCAATCAGGTAAAGTTAGCACAGGTGGACTCCAGTGGAGGTGTAGAAACATCTCAGCAGAGACATGGAGGAACCTGAGCTACAGTTACACCTGAATACTGATGTCAGGGTGAGATTTTTTTTTTTTTTTTTTGAATAAATTTCTAAAATTCTGTCTTCATGTTGTAATGATGGGGTACGGAGAGTAGATTAAGGAGAATTTTTTTTTTTGGACTTTAGCATCAGGATGAAACAAGAAAACATAAAAATGGAAAGGGGTCTGAATGATTTTAAAATGTTAAAATAAAGGTAAATTTGTCTATTTACTTGCTTGAGAACCAAATGTGGATTAATCCGCCACAGAAAATAGTCCCTGAGGAATCTCTGACTTGCTCTTAGATGATCTATAGTTTGTTGTGGATTTTTAAATCATGAAACTGTGTATTTTTGTTATTCTGACAAGCAAACACAGATTTATGGGCGTTCACTCGTGGTATTTTTTCTCTTGGGTTGCCGTGATCAGAAACTCTTCTTCATAAAACCATTTCCTGTCCCAGTGGAGTAAACTGGCCTGGTAATGGGAGCGGCTTCATTTCCAGTAACTTTAAAGCAGGGTGAGCCTCCTGCAGCTTTAAATGTGGGTCGAACAGAAGGTGTGATGGGAAAAAACACCTCATTAAGGGTTCGGTTTCAGAGCTGGATTACATAATGTCACTAAGAAGAACAAACTTCTTTTTCCTGGCAGAAAATAAAGACAAAGACTGGGAGAGGTAGAAACCTGGACGACACGCCGACCGCCACTTAGTCTAAAAATAGAAACGGAGCTGGAGGGACCCTGAGAGGAGAGGGAAAAAGACTTTTATTTTGGAGAGCAGATGATGGAAAAGACAGAAAGATCAGGAATGTGGAGGATGGACAGAGAGAGCTGTCCTATTTGGAGAACTTAGAAAGTTACATTTAAAGGTACAGTACGCAGAATTCTGCACTGAAACGTCCATATCAATTTAAAACGACTACTCTTCTATCATGGGTTTTTAGAAGACCTTTAGTTCCTCATCGCCAACCACTTTCAAAGTAAGAGAAAACATTATCTTTACTTTTCACAGGCTTTTTGATGTTTTGATGGACTTAAAAAGTGAAACAGTGCTGTAAAAAATATCTCCCCCTTTCTGATTTCTTTTTTTTTTTATGCATATTTGTCACTAAAATGTTTCAGATCATTAAAAGGAATGTTAATATCAGACAGAAATAACCGGAGTTAATACAAAAGTCTGTTTTAAAATGATGATTTCATTTATTGAAGGCAAAAGCCTTCCTAACCCTGTGTGAAAAAGTCATGACCACCGTATTAAATCACAAATAAACAAGAAATCAGGAGGGTTCAATTATTGTTCACAGCACTGGAGCATGGGACTCCAAAGGTTAAGGCATGTCAGCGAATTTTTACAGTTCAGTATTTATTTACAGTGTGTGAGGATGTCGGGACCAAACGTGAGCACTGTTGTGTTCATGGGTTATAAGACGACACTTCAGGTACCTGTTAGTAACTTCCTGTTTCCCTCAAACTTCCCCTCCGGCGCTTTCCTCTTGTCCTTTAAACCAAACCAGACCCAGATGTTCCTGCAGACCCTTCTGCCGACCTCCAGATCACTAAACTCTACAATTACCTGGACTACAGCTGAGAGGTGAACCAATCAAAACTTTGGATACTGATTTGTTTCTGTAGTGACCCATCCCTGTTTGGGACAGGCGTTAATATGGAAGAAGAAAAAGCTCCACCTCCTCCACCCCAGCCTCCTCCTTTATAGACTAAAGCTCCACCTCCTCCACCCCAGCCTCCTCCTTTATAGACTAAAGCTCCACCTCCTCCACCCCAGCCTCCTCCTTTATAGACTAAAGCTCCACCTCCTCCACCCTAGCCTCCTCCTTTATAGACTAAAGCTCCACCTCCTCCACCCCAGCCTCCTCCTTTATAGACTAAAGCTCCACCTCCTCCACCCTAGCCTCCTCCTTTATAGACTAAAGCTCCACCTCCTCCACCCCAGCCTCCTCCTTTATAGACTAAAGCTCCACCTCCTCCACCCAAGCCTCCTCCTTTATAGACTAAAGCTCCACCTCCTCCACCCCAGCCTCCTCCTTTATAGACTAAAGCTCCACCTCCTCCACCCCAGCCTCCTCCTTTATAGACCAAAGCTCCACCTCCTCCACCCCAGCCTCCTCCTTTATAGACTAAAGCTCCACCTCCTCCACCCCAGCCTCCTCCTTTATAGACTAAAGCTCCACCTCCTCCACCCCAGCCTCCTCCTTTATAGACTAAAGCTCCACCTCCTCCACCCCAGCCTCCTCCTTTATAGACTAAAGCTCCACCTCCTCCACCCTAGCCTCCTCCTTTATAGACTAAAGCTCCACCTCCTCCACCCCAGCCTCCTCCTTTATAGACTAAAGCTCCACCTCCTCCACCCTAGCCTCCTCCTTTATAGACTAAAGCTCCACCTCCTCCACCCCAGCCTCCTCCTTTATAGACCAAAGCTCCACCTCCTCCACCCCAGCCTCCTCCTTTATAGACCAAAGCTCCACCTCCTCCACCCCAGCCTCCTCCTTTATAGACTAAAGCTCCACCTCCTCCACCCCAGCCTCCTCCTTTATAGACTAAAGCTCCACCTCCTCCACCCCCTAAAGCTTCACTTACTCTGGTTATTTCTGAGGGATCAGCAGTGATGGTAAAATCCGTATCATTCTTTCTGAGTTGTTCTACATCAGAAATGATGGACTCTAGATTAGAACGTTTGGAGTTTGTAATCTCAGAGTCATCAGCAGTTTCTTTGAAAGTCAGATGTTTTGTTTTGAAAGCTCTTAATATGACTTCTTCAGTAATCACGCAAATATTGACATAAATATCAGAATTTAACACGAGAATGAAGCAGAAACAAGAAAACAACCATCAGAATTCTTCTTTCCACATATTTTATTCAAACATTTAGAATTAAACGATTCTGAGTAAAGACGTCCTGAAAACCTTTCAAATCCTCTAAATAAAGTCAAAGAAAGTTCAGCGTTAAATATGAGGAAGAATCACTAACCCCGCTAAGACACCTGCAGACACTGAAGTCCTCTAGAGTCAGATATTAACAGCTGAAACCTCCACAAAAGCTCTGATTGATTCCCCTCCATGTTAACTATATTCTAATAGAAAAATTAATGATGAAGAACAGGAAGGATTGCCTAAAAGAAGAAAACAGAAGAAGAAGAAAGTTCGTTTGGGTGAATTTTTCTTCTGGATTGTTCTGGATAAAGAAAGTGAAGAAGTCTTTGAAGTCACATGCTCAACAGTCAGATTCAGAAAGTTCACTGCTTGTTAAAGATTCAACATCAGTCTGTGTGAAAGTCGCCTTGATTTAGATATGTGAGCAGACAGCCTTAGTTAACCCTCTCTACCTCCACGTGGATCTAAGAACGTCTCCTACAGTCAGAGACCCCTCTCTACCTCCACGTGGATCTAAGAACGTCTCCTACAGTCAGAGACCCCTCTCTACCTCCACGTGGATCTAAGAACGTCTCCTACAGTCAGAGACCCCTCTCTACCTCCACGTGGATCTAAGAACGTCTCCTACAGTCAGAGACCCCTCTCTACCTCCACGTGGATCTAAGAACGTCTCCTACAGCAGTGAGAGGGTGGAGCTTTAGCTGAGATTTCTGCAGTAAGGACATAAGGATCTAGTTTCTGGTGTGTTTAATGAGCCAGTGTTAGCCAGTAGTGCAGCTCTGATGTTGTTTTGGGCTCTGATGATTAAAAGAAGTCAAAAGTCGTGGTGTTGTTCAGTCAGGGCGGCTCAGCGTCAGACACAGGCAGCCATTGTTCCAGCCTGATTTCCATCATGGCGTCTGACGGCGAGCTCAGCGTCAGTGTGTGATCAGTGACAGATAGAGTGACGCTGCTGCTGTGGAGAGAGAGAGAAGGAAAGAGAAGGATGGAGAGATGACATGGACGAGGACAAAGGCTTCATTCTTTGCCGGTGGTGAGCAGCTTCAGGGCTTTCTGGAGGTTCTGGATGGCCGTGCTCACATCCTCGTACTGCAGGGCGCTGCCCGCGTACTTACAGTACTTCTGCGCCTTGGCGAAGTCCTCTGGAGAGAGATGAACGCCGCCTGAAGGGAGGGAGGAAAAGAGCTGGTTAGGAGATAACAAGCAGAGTCAGTGACACAGAGAAAGAAGAGGAAGTGGGTGAGATCGGAGTCAGATATGAGCCAGCCAATCAGAAACAGGCATGGAGAGAGCCGCAGATGAATATCCAGGAGATTTTAGCTCTAAGGCCCATCCCTGACACCCAGACCCGGTTTAAGGCTTGGAACAACCAAATACTCCTCCGCTGTGTGGTATTGATGATTCTAGATCTGCCCGCCTCTGTCAGCAGACCCACAACGGCCAATGAGAGTGAGCGGACTGACCACATGTTACTTTGAAGCTCTTAAACATGGCAGTGAACATAAAGACAACTGTGGAGACTAAGACAGAGAGCTAGTGAAGGAACGGCTCCAACAGGACAAGTGTTTGATACTGGTCTGACTAGGTCTTAGATTTAGACTCTGATGACATTTTTCTCCTGGTTAAATTTAAAGAAAGAAAAGTAAATCATTTATCGTCCGAGTCCGACCAAACAAACACGCTGGCTGTGTGTAATCAATCACAGACAGACAGGATCCTCCAGATTAAACAGGACAGAACCATGGAGGACCTCTCTGAGAGATGAAACCAAATCTTCTCAGCTCTGTGTTTTCAGACTCTGGGATTCTGGCTCTTCTTCTGAACCGTCTCCCTGGGCGAGTCTGTCTAAATCTTTATTTTCCTGTTAAACAGAATCAGATAAAGCTGGAGTCTGGCTGCCAAGGAACATAGACCTCAACAGGACAGTGACACTAATCAGATGTTCTGTCTTCTCTCCTCTTTCCTCACTCGTTAAGTGAGGAATTAATTAATGATCCTGATTAATTAATGATGATTTAAGTGGCCTTTTTGGCTCGGTCACGTTCCAGGAACCAGCTTTAAACTCAGCAGAGCAGAGGAGACGTTCTGCTGCTCCTGCAGCTCGCTCCTCTCTCAGCCTCCACCCTTCAGAGTCCCTGAGGACGTTGGGAGTTATAGCCTCTTTGTAACGTGGGTGGAACGTATAGAATTCATCAAACTTCCTCCATAAACACGACTCTGCTGCTTTCACATGAGAGCAGGCGTTACCGGTGTCAGAGCAGAAACCCCCGACTCAAACATCCAGTCTGGAGAAAACACACGGTTAGTTTTAGAGTCCACACTGAGGAGTAGATCAGGTCCTCTGAGTCCTTAAAGATGCTGGTTGGTCTGCTCTGGTTCACCACCGTGGTCTGAAACCAGGACTCAGATCTAGAGACATCCTCAGAGGATTACTCTGTCAGATACTCTGTCATAGAAGGAGAAAGATGCAGGAGGGCAGGTACAAAATGACTCGCAAATCTGACACTATTACCCCCTGTAAATATCCCAGTTTAACTATCAAGATTGAAGATTTTAGAAAAACAAAAATAGATCTTTGTTATCGTGACGTTTTCCTAAACTATGGCTCTTTACTTCCTTTTTTTTTTTTTTTTAACATTTCATGTAAAATTCGATCCTAAAATCCAAATTTCCCCCCCGGCTGCTTTATTCAGATATAAACTTCTGATTCTGTGTATTTAGTAGTCCCGTTGATTAATCAGGGTCAAAATCTTCATTTTTGAGCATAAAGTTTTAAAATTCAACATTTGGTGTTAAAAATATGTAAAGGGACTGCCCTCTACAGGCTGAAACCGTCTACTGCAGCTAAACCAAGGCTGATAGAACAATGAGTGTGTTCTACATGATCAAATACACAGAATATGGACAAAAGTACTTGGCCACCAGCAGGTGTAATGGTCAGGTGGTTTATAAATCCATGAACTCTAACAGCCTCCTCTCTTCTCTGAAGGCTTTAACAACATCCTGGAGTGTTTCTGAGGGAATGTGTGTCCATTCATCCTGTAGAGCATTTATCAGGTCAGGCTCTGATGGTGGACCAGGAGGCCTGGACCACAGTTTCTGTTCCAGTCCATCCCAAAGGTGCTGGATGGGGTTGAGGTCAGGACTCTGGTCTTTCTAGTCCTTCTTTGGTCTCTGGGCCACAGTCCTGCTGGAATAGAAAAGGGCCTTCCCCAGACTGCTGCTACAATGATCCACCATGGCCCCCCCAACAAAACACTACCCACATTTCTTCAGTTTTCAGTCATAAATTAGTTTTTTATTTAGAATGGGCGGTTTGTACTTGAGAAGGAAGAAAAGATGTGATGGAACACATAGATGGGATTTTTGGTGTGTCTAGACCAGTGGTTCTGGTCTTGGAACTCTCCCATGATGCCATTGTTGCCCAGTCTCTTTCTGATTGGTTGAGTCATGACCTCTGACCTTAACTGAGTCAGTGAGGCCTGCAGGTCTTTAGATGTGGTTCTGGGTTCTTCTGGGACCTCCTGGATGAGTTGTCCATGTTCTTGGAGTCATGCTGGTAGGCCGGGCTCTCCTAGGAAGGTTCACCACTGTTCACAGTTTTCCCCAGTTGTGGGTAATGGCTCTCAGAGTCTCAAAGTCTTAGAACTGTCTCTGTAACCCTTTCAGACTGACAGATGTCAGAGACTTTGTTCCTCATCTGTTCTTCTCTAGATGGTTCCATGATGTGTTGGAGATCTTTAACCTACTTCACTGTCAGACCGGTTCTAGTTGAGGATTCTGGATCCAGCAGGTCTGGCAGGGATCAGGTCTGGGTGTGGATAGTCAAACTGAACTCAGCTTTATAAAAGTTACCTTGCACATAGGACCAGATAGGTTTGGCTTTTCCTTTGATAAATGAATATAAACTCTTTCATCGACTCTGGTTATCTTTGTCTGATATTAGAATGAGTCTGAAACATTTCAATGAGACAAATAAGCTTAAATAATATCAGGAAGGGAGGGAATCTTTCTCCTAGCAGTGTAGAAGCAGCTCAGCTGAAACTCTTTAGGGTCACTGGTGAATTCTGGTATTTAAGTCGACGGTGATTTAAAACTTGGCTTCAGTTCTGCACAGCAGTAGGGATAGATGTAGACGTCCACATGGCGACATCTTCTCTATCTGAGGTAATGTCCAGCACATGAAATAATAAGGACTCCTGATTATTCTTCTGCTCTGATGCAAACATACTGGGACGTCCTGAACCCTCTCAGAGCGCTTTGAGGGGGCGGAGCAGCAGATAACGTCTCTCTAGGCTCAGGACGGTCATAAAACATGATGGTCTGCTCCTAAAAACGTCCTGCAGCAGAACGGGCAGAAGAATGATTGAATAATGTTGCACCATCAGCCTCTAATCCCTCGGCTGGTTTCTCTCCTACAAAAAAAGATGGGACGGACTCACAAAGGTGCTGACTGCACACTCACAGTGTTAGGACGAGGTTTAGAGAGACCGCAGACACAAAAACACGACACTGGACGAGGAGAGGATCTAAAGATGGCACAAAAACTGATGTCAAGAGTCACTACTATTAGGACCACAGCTTCATTTAAGAATAAAACACTGAAAACCTTCAGCGCTGTGGTTCTTGTGTTTAGATGATATAATCTGTTATTTTATAGATCAGTATTACTAAAAAACAGCAGTCATTTTCTTTCACACAAAGCTGCCTCAGACGACAGAGAGAGCCGGTCTACAGGATTATAAAGTCTGATATCTGGACTCATTTTTAAACCAGAGCTGCAGTGTCTCTGCCTGGATGGATGCATTTATCTGTAAAAAAGCCTTTTCTTTAAAGCCAACACTGCTGAGAGAGAAGTGGAGCTGACTGTCAGTGAACAAATATAAAAATGTCTGAGAGAGAACCATGACACAGTAGAATGAATGAAAGGTAAAATAACTGAAATAAAAAGGTAAAGGCAGCAGAGAGAGAACGCAGAACCATCCATCTGGATTCATATGTGGGACCATGATCCAACAGTTTATCAGAGCGTCCCACACACCACAGAGGCTTAGACCAACAAGCAGCGGTGGAATCAGATTTATCTCAACATGGAAAGGACTGCAGAGAAGAGACGGCTGGAGGAGACTTTAAGGGTTCAGGTTCACCCCTGATCCTGATCAGATTTAGGTTCAGGTTATTAGAAAAGACGGTCGAGATGAAGGACAGACCAGCAGAGCTCCATGAACATATTTAGGCGGTTGTGTGGTCTTACCCTGCTGCTGGGCGCTGAGCAGTGATGGGTCGACAGACGGCAGAGTTCTAGGCACAGGCACGGGTTTAACAGCTTCTGAAGAACAAGGAAAATAAAGATGAATAATCTAAATAGAGAACGGATCCTGATGAGTCTGAGTCCGCCGCCATGTTGGGCCGTACTCATGGCTCCTTACCCTACCCCTATAAAAAGAGAACATTTTCACCACTCAGCATCCTGAGAGACTCTAAAACATTCTGATCAGGGAGCAACACTCTCACAACCACTATTCCAAAAAAGTTGGGGCGCTGTGTAAAATGTCAATAATGTTAATTTTAGACTACTTTCTTACTCTTATTCAATTTGCACACAGTAGGACTGATTTATCGACCTCTTTAATGATCAGTAGTGTATTTTTTGTACTCTGTCTTGTCAGCTGTGGTCCTGTCAGGTGTCTGCCCTTGTTTTTGGTACTTTTATGTGTGTTTTGTGTCAGTTTTATGTGGGACAACAGATGGAAATTAGCGACTTGCCAAATCTGGTGCAGCCATGTTTTCATTTACTTTGTGTGAATGACTGATGTCATTGCACGCTGTCCCATGCTAAATAAATAAACTCAAAACTAAAATCTAAATAAAGACCAAATGCAAAGACTCTCAAATTTCATAAACCCATATTTATTCACAATAGAAAATCATTCTACCATTTCATGAAAAATATGAACTCATTTTGATTTGATGACGGCAGCACATCTATAAAAAGCTGGGTTTCACCCGTGGTGATCTACAGGAGAAGTTCTGTACGCCAAAGAGGCCGAGCATGGAGGAGGCGGAGTTACCCTGACCCTCTCCTCCACCTCTACCTCTCCACATCATCACAGACCTTCAGGGCAGTTTAAGCTGACTTCATTAGAAATAAATAAACTTTAACACATTTTTACTCAGACGTGCTGATGTCTGCTTCTACAGACTTATCTGGACTCTAGATCAGGGGTGTCAAACTCAGTCACAGTAGGGGCCCAATCCTGAATTTAGGTCCAACCTGAGGGCCAAACAGGGTCCACATTAAACCATGACCTGTCAACCTCATTTTCACCAGCGATGAATCATGGGAGAAAACACCTTAGCACTGATGATAAATGATTCTGAGATTTAAAAAAGTCAAAATGGTGAGTTTAAAGGCTCAAAATCTGAGATAAAAATTCAAACTAATTAGCTCAAAAGGCATTTAAAGTCAAAATCATGTTTTTAAAAGGCAAATATATAAGAAAGAACGTTTAAATCAGGATTTTTAAAGGGATACGTCAACATTTTGGCAGATTGGCCCATCACCATAAATCCTGTAGTCTTACTAACAGGTTCGTTTCCTTTAGTTGTCAGTGGAAGCTGTTTTTAGATCAGCGGGGCTGAGGTACCAGCTGCTCTGCCAACTCTACGGAGTCTTACCGTATCTCAGCTTTCCCTCATCAAACTCATCAAATACACAATCCAACAACTCCACAACGCTCTGGTGGACACATTGTGACCTGCACATTCACCACGCTATGAAATAATAACGTATAATTATGTAACATCACAACACATGAAATACTCAGAACTACTTTCTTGAGTTAACCGCTGGGCGGAGTGACACAGTGCAGCAGCCATGCC